>NW_014040850.1:319777-563423 GCF_000293215.1 Trichosporon asahii var. asahii CBS 2479
TGGATGAGGGGCAGGGAGAGCCAGGGGTATACCTTGACCTGACTGACCTCGAGTGATCCAAAGCCATGCCATGCGCTTTGACGGATCGCGACGGGCGCACAGGCATCCCGCCTGAGCCTTGCCATACTCAGGGCCCCCGACCAACAGGCAACTGTGACCGGAGCCTCATGAGGCAAGGACGTCCAGGGCACGCTCAGGGCGCAGTCTGGCTCGCCCCTGACACTCTGGGTTCCTGCGCTGTGCCGCCTTGGGTCTCTGCTGCCTTGCTCGCCGACTCCTGTGCTCCTGGGTCCTGGCTCTGGCACTAGCTCCTGCCGGGCTGGGTGCCAGCTCTGCCATGCTGCCAGAGAGGCATGCTCTCAGTCGGCCGCTTTGCGTGTTCGGTATTGGGTGCCAGTCCTTAGCCGCAGGGCGCGTGGGCCAAGGGACCTGGATCGTGGCCACCGAGCAGTCTTCCTTCCACAATTTCACCTTTTTCCATCCCAGGGGCGCACCCAGCCGTACCACGCCCACGCCGCCAGAGGCACAAACACCTGCCTGCGACGGAAACGAGGGGGAGCCAATAAGATTCCTCCATTTCGACCGCTTGCTCAGCTCAGCCCCGGCCAGCACGCCAGCTCTTCCCAAACGGACGTCGAATCACCAGACCGCTCGCCGTCCATGGCTGGCACGACATGGCCGTGTGGGCGTGCATTCCCTGGCCAGGTGGCCGCAATGGTCAGTACCTTGACCCGGCACACCGGCGCACCCGGGAATAGCGGCGCATCGCGCGTCGCGTCGTGCGTGGCGTTTCGAGCGTTTCTTTATGCTTTTTCGCGGGCGATCGCACTCACAAGACATGATGAATCTAGGGCCCCGCTGTTCCACAGTTCACATTGAGACGCGCGCGTTGCAATGTTTTCCTGTCGACGCGTCCACGTCCGCTCTCGCTCCCGCCTCACCCGGCACACAGTTCAATCACCCCTCGTGTGCATCCTGTGCCTTCCTCGACTTGAACATGTGCCCCGACATCGGCGCTCTTTGCGCTCCGGTCCACCACCGTTGCCGTGCAAAAGTAGTCCGCTCATTAACTTGCAGTGCAGAAGCCTATGCCGTCCTGACTGGACAGCCCTCACTTGGCACCCGCTGGCGCCGCAGCGGCGGTGGCGGACTGATCTTCCCGGTGCAGCCTGAGTTGCGAAAGCCATGAGGTGGACACTGGCAACCTCCGAGGCGTATGCGTGGTCATGCTTCAGGACCCGTGAACTTTAACAGGCAAAGAGTGCCTCTCATCCAGAGCGGCATATCGGGACAGTTGCACGCCGATGCCACCGGCACGACTGGTACGGGAAACTGGAACAGGAATCCGGGCGAGGCGGCAATCCGTGTCATGTGTCAGAGCTGTACACACTCGCTGCAATGGGACTCGGGATCTCGGGAGCCTCGAGGCTTAACGCCCGGTGCCAGCGGACACGTTGGTCACCATGTCGCAGCCACTCATCCCGGGGAGCTGCAGGTTGATCAGAGGAAGCATCGTGTTTCAGACGGAAGACGGGACGCAAAACGAAGCCTCCAAGCTGGCAGGCGGCCACAGCGTTCCGGAAGCAGCAGTGATGTGCGACGTCACTTCCACTTCCAGACCTACTGGATTGCGACACGGCACGGCCACCGATGAGCATCGCTTTGCGTTTCAGTCCTTCACTTAAGCAACCGCCCCGGGACGGTACACAACACCCGCGTATGCCGATCCCTCAACCCTATTGTCCAGCCACAGCTCTCACACCGACACCCAATCCAGCGACCTCCAGGCTCTGGCCAACTCTGGAAGCTCAAAGTTGGAAGCCAAACGCTGCTTCAATTGCGTCCATATCGAGGAGCACTCCGAGCGATCTAGTCATGTGACCGGGCCGACGTCAACGGTGGCGGAGGAGGACGCCAACCCACGTGTCCAACTGGGGCTCCATTATTTTTCGAACTGGGTCCGAGTCTGTGATTGATCCGACTCGTGAATTTCCGAGTCGACAAGATCCTGCCGAGCAGCAAGCCAACCCATTCCACTGAGCCGCGACGTCAACGCCTAAACAGCAGTCTTGGCCCTTCGGACTCCTGACTCTTGTCTCTCCACCTGACTCTTCACCAAAATGTCGACCCAGCAGGCTCCCTTCAAGGCGTCGCCCCTCTACTTCTCCCCGGTGTCCCCCAGCCACCAGCCGGCTCCTGGAAAGGAGGCCTACGGCAGGTACATGCTCGTATGTCGTCATTGATCACTGAGATGGCTTTGCTAACTTGCCAGACTGTTGAGTGGAACCGCGTATGTCTTTTGCAGACCACAAGAGTTCCCCGTACTAACTAGCCAGACCTCCGGATGGGGCCAACCCAAGATTGTTCCCCGCGCCGAGCTCTCCCTTGACCCTCTCGCCGGTGTCCTCCAGTAGTGCGTATACAGCTGTGGTTGCCCCCGGAGCTAAGCTGACCCGCAGTGCCGTCACCTGCTTCGAGGGCATGAAGTGCTACAAGGACGAGGAGGGTAAGACCACAACTTGCAACTGCGGCTGACGTTGTTAGACAAGCTCCGTCTCTTCCGCCCCATGAAGAACTTTGACCGTCTCAAGCGCTCTGCTGCTCGTCTTGGTCTTCCCGTGCGTTCGAGAGCCACTTTCTGGCTGCTAACATGTCACAGTACGACTGGGACAACGAGGAGCTCCTCGAGCTGCTCTCCAAGCTCGTTGCTCTCGGTGAGTTGCGATTAGACTCGATAGTGCCTCAGAACTGACCGTGCGCAGAGAACCCTATCGTTCCTAAGGGCGACGGTGACAACCTCTACATCCGTCCCACCATCATCGAGACCTCCGAGTCGTTCGGCATCAAGGAGGATGCCTACGCCAGCAGCGCGCTCCTCTACATCGTCACCTCTGCCAACCTCGGCAAGGGTCTCTACTCCTCTGCTGAGGGCCCCGGTCTCAAGCTCGATGCTTGCGACAAGTTCATCCGTGCCTGGCCCGGAGGCCACGGCTCCTACAAGCTCGGTGCCAACTACGGTACCGTGTCTGTTGCCAAGAAGCCTGGCTTCCAGATGTCGCTCTGGCTCCACTCCGACGGCAAGCAGCACTACATCTCTGAGGCTTGTGCCATGAACGTCTGGATCATCAAGAAGGCGGCCGACGGCTTCCTCGAGTTCACGACCATGGGTCTCGACAACGGCATCGTCCTCCCCGGTGTCACGCGTGCGTCGATCATCGAGCTCCTCCAGGACCACGCCGACGGCAAGGCCGAGTTCCCCCTCCCCGGCATGCCGAAGAACATCCGCGTCGTGGAGCGCGACATCCCGATGGCCGAGATCGTCGAGGGATCGCAGGACGGCTCCCTCGTCGGCATGTTCGGATGCGGCACCGGCGTCGTCGTCACCATGATCTCCCTCATCCGCTACCAGGACAAGGACTACGAGATCCCCTCCAACCCCCTCATCAAGCTCATCCGCGACGCCATGACTGGTATCCAGCGCGGCAAGGTCGAGCGTGGTGACTGGTCCTACGTCGTCCCTGAGTGGGACGGCACTGCCCGCGAGCACGACACGGACGGCCAGAAGGTCTACGCTTAGAGCGGGACCAGACTCGGTCTACTTTTAGAAACATAAAAACGCATATGCAACACAATAGAGAATCTTGCTGACGGAGTGTGGCTGCGGCTACTGCCTTTCGTTGTGTGAATCACTGGGTCTGTAACTAACACTGCCAGTGCCGAAGTAGGTCTCGGAATACAACCCCATGCATCTCCCAGACTGTACTCGTCAGCCGCAGAGCATTGTGAAACGCCGGCCAGAGTCTCACGCTCATGACATCCGGCTCGCACTGCCGCCACACCGCAGGTCACATTACCACGGTTGGTGTTGTTTTGCTTCCGGGCGCGCGAGTGGAGGCAGTCTGCGGCGAGTGCTCACCTAACAATGACGGGTCTGCGGATCGCCAGCAGACACTGACTCTCTTGTTCTCTCCTTCGAACGACTGGGCCATTCCATTCAGTGAACCAGCGAGACTTGCGAAACCAACACTGTGCTACAGCGCTGCCGCCGGAAAGTCGAGACGCAAAGAACCGCTGTTACAAATTCGCACCGCTTGACCAGCCCCACCGATCGCGCTCGCCCCCATCGGCCGCACCCACGCAACCATGTCTGGGTACGTTGCAGCTGAGTTTTTAGGATATTGAAGCTGACGAGCAGAAATGGGGAAGTTCGCATGCTCGGTGTGACACCACCGATCAGCTTGGATCCCCCCAAGGAAGCAGATGTCAAGGCGAGCGAGGGTGAGTCACAGCTGATGAGGTCACACTAACCGCAGCCTTGATGGCCGACCTCGTCGCGTTGAACCAGTTCGAGTCGGAGCAGGAGCGCAAAGTCCGGTGAGCTGGTGACCTCACTGCATAGCTGACCGTCAGTGAGAAGCTGCTGTCCAACATTGCCCAGCTCGTGACCAAGTTCGTCCATGACGTATCCATCAAGAACGGACTCAGCGAGAAGGTCGCAACGGAAGCCGGCGGCCGCATCTACACTTCCGGTTCATACAGGTAAGCTGGATATGCACTCCATCGCTGACAGCTTTCAGACTCGGTGTCCACGGCCCCGGATCCGATATCGACACCATCTGCGTCTGTCCCAAGCATGTGTACCGCGAGCACTTCTTCGGCGAGTTCCAGCAGATGCTCCGCGACTGGCCGGCATGCACGGAGATATCGGTGAGCTCTCTTTCAGTCGCTTGTAGCTGACATCCAGGCTGTCGAGTCTGCCTTCGTCCCCGTCATGAAGACCGTCATTTCTGGCGTGGAGGTGGATCTGTTGTTCGCTCGCGTCAACCTGCCTGAGGCTGGCGACAAGCTCGACATAGAGAAGGACGAGATCCTGCGCGGAGTGGATGACGCCTCGCAGCGTAGTTTGAACGGTACGTTGTCCATTGTCCAACTAACTGACAACCAGGTCCCCGAGTGACGGATATGATCCTGAACCTCGTTCCCGACGTTGCTACCTTCCGTACAGCCCTCCGCACCATCAGGTTATGGGCTAAGAGTGCGTGAACCCACACTGCCGATCGCTGACAAGACAGAGCGAGGGATCTACGCGAACGTGTTAGGTTTCCCGGGTGGTGTCGCTTGGGCCCTGCTCACCGCGCGCATCTGCCAGCTGTACCCGAACGCCGCTCCTTCGACTATTGTCTCCAAGTTCTTCCCGATCTACTACCAATGGTAAGCTCGCTGGTCTTCGATGCAGAACTGACGACCAGGGGCTGGCCCCAGCCTGTGCTCCTTAAGCGTATCGACGCTGGTCCGCCGAACATGACGCACTCTGTCTGGAACCCGCGGGTGTGTATCGCGTAATCCGACATTGCTAACTTCAGACAAACCGACATGATATGGGCCACAGGATGCCAGTCATCACGCCGGCGTACCCGTCCATGTGCTCGACGCACAACATCACTCAGTCAACGATGACCATCATCAAGAATGAGATGCTGCGGGGTGAGTTGCTGCATTCCGTCCATAGAACTGACCATCAGCGATGCAGATTACAGACAAGATCGTGAACAACCCGGGCTCGTCGTGGGTTGAGCTCTTCACGCCAGTGGACTTCTTCTCGCTTTACCGGACCTACGTGCAGGTCGTTGCCTCTGCCTCTAGTGCGCAGGACCTGAAGGACTGGTGAGCTGCTGGTCGCGTGAAGAGGAAGCTGACTAGTCAGGAGCGGCACCGTTGAGTCTAGGTTGAGGACGCTCGTCCAGGATCTGGAGATGACCGACAACGTGCTTCTCGCCCATCCCCAGGTCAACGGCATTTCGAAGACGTACATCTGTCTGACCGAGGAGGAGCAGGCGCAGGCGTCGCAGGGCGAGCTGCCGCCGGAGGCTATGATGCGGAAGGAGGAGGACTATGCCGACAAGGAGCACACCAAGGTGTACACGAAGAACTTCTTTATCGGCCTCGACATTGAGAAGAAGCCGAGTGAGTTTTCAGATGGTTGGCTTAACTGACAGTGACAGAGGATGGCCAGCAGCCCCGGCAACTGAACCTGTACTATGCTAGCAAGCGCTTCTGCTTTGCGTGCCAGTCGTGGGACAAGTACAACGAACAGGACATGAGCGTAATCCTGCGTCCCTGCAAGAGGTGAGCTGAGGCGCTGTCATCACAAAAGCTAATGTGCAGGTCTGAGCTGCCCGCTTTCTGTTTTCCCGACGGGCAGCCCCCGAAGAAGAAGAAGGGCAAGCGAGCACAGCAGGAGAAGGTGGGTGACGCCGCTCTGGCCACAGAGGCCGAGGGAGGACAGACAGGCTCACAACAGGCTGGTGAATCCGCCGGCGAGATCACCGACGAGCAGGGCCCGAGCAAGCGGTCCAAGGCCGAGCCCGACCCGAACGGCGCCGTGCCGGTGCCGAGTGCGACTGGCGCGGACCCTGCACCCAACGACGCTTCTGCCGTGGCGGACGTCAAGCCTCCTCCGGGACTCGAGGGCGTGCCCGCGCCGAGCGACGCGGCCAAGGCCGCTTACGCCTCAGCAGCGAACGGCGTTGCAAGCGACCCGTCACATAACGCGGACGGCAAGGTCGTCCTGAACGGCGCCTAAGACAAGACACTGGACCCAGCACATTTCGGGACGCCCAACAAGCAGAGACACCTCCAACAACAACCACAAAAGCACATATCAAAGAGCAAAGCGCTGTATAGCAGTAGTTTCCACAAGGGCCCAGGGCCGCTTCATGCATTAGTACCTTCATTAGCAGTTGATGACATCCGACGAGTGTTCGTGTCTTCCTCGCCACCCGCAGCAGTTAGATGGGTCTTCCTCCGTTCCAGAGCGCCGATCACTCACGAGCTGACTGGACTCTACACAAACACTCATCGTCTGTCTTCCTCCGACTTGTTTTGCACTCTCTACAGATCTACACTTCTTCATACAGCATGGACCGCAAAGGCAAGCGACCTGCTCGTGAGCTTGACGGCGTCGGCTCGCCAGGCCCATCGACTCTCGCTCGCCGCCGAGTCGAGCCTCCCGCCACCCCCGAGTCGATGGTCGCTGGTCCGTCTCGTTTCCAAGGTGCACTTCGCGAATCGTCTTCCCCGACGGGCTCCCAGCGAGTACAACCTCCCACTCGTTCCTCACGCGATGACGCTACCGAACCCCTCCGGCCCGTTCCCGAACAACCCGATGATGACGAGGACGAGCGCCCCGCCGACGATTCGTACACGGTGAGGTTGCTAGGCAGCGGATATTAACCTTACCTCAGGCTCTCTCGCTGCACGGATCCGGCAACGGTTCCCTGGGTGCTGCGTTCTATGAAGCTGAGACGCGCACGCTGAAGGTTCTTGAGGACACGAAGGATACCTGGGCCTGGGACCTTGCCGTTCTCCGTGAGTTCCCCAGCGGGCACGGAGTGTAACTGACAAACAGTCCTGGAGCAGTTCCGTCCGCAAGAAGTCGTGCTCAGTACCGGTGCGCCCGACAAGCTTACCAACGCTGTTGAAGAGTTCTGTGAGTTGAAAGTTCTTCAGAGTCCAGCTGACCAGCAGGCACAGCCTACCCCGCCACGAAGCTCGTGCTCCTCCCCGCGAAGAAGTTCCAACACGCCGCAGCACTGTACTACGTCTCAGCCATCCGGTTGCCGCGGGAACAGCGCGCAGTCAGCGACTGGTCCGTCAGCCAGGGCGATCCGGCCCTCCTGGACGAGGAGAGTGTGGACTTTGCGCACGAGGAACTCGACCACGGCATGGGCAAGATGCGCCTCAGCCTGCTCAAGATGGGATGCAGAGTCAATGTCCATGCTCCGTTTGCTGTAGGCTTCGTTGCCAGGGTCAGCTGACGTCAGGTGTGTGCCGCTGGCGCACTGCTTAGCTACCTCGTCACGAATGAGGCGGACGAGCTTGGGGAAGACGCGCTCGCTTTCAGCCTCACCTCAGTCGTCAGCATGGACATGTAAGCTGTATGGCGATGGAGTTGAGCTCACTTCAGTGATCAGTACATGTACATCAACGAGGACGCTTTGACGTGCGTTAGGTTGCGAATACACTCTAACGCCCAGCTCCCTCGCCATCTTTGACATCGAAGCACATGCCTACATGCACTCAAAGCAGCACATGGCCGGCTTGTCTCTGTACTGTGAGCTCTGGTTTTGCACGTGCTGAAGCTCACTCCAGCCCTCCTGAACACGACCGTGACACCCCTGGGCCGCAAACTGCTGCACACCTGGCTTCTGCGCCCGCTCATCAGCATCCCCCGAATAAAGGAGCGCCACGACGCCGTCGAAGCCTTCAGCGCGACAGAGCATGCCCAGCTCCGCAAACTCGTCAAGAAGGAGCTGAAGGGCGTCAAGAATCCGGTCAAGTTCCTGCACATGATCAAGAGTGGCAGGGCCTCTTATCGCCACTGGAAGGATCTCGTGGATGTGAGCTATAACTACGGCTAGAGCGAAGCTGACACTGCACAGACTCTGAACGCCGCCGAGGCCATCAGCGAGGCACTCGTCGTTGTCGGTCTGCAGACGGATCTTAACGTCATCAAGCAGCTGGCTGGTGGGCTCACTGAGGCTGTGAAGCTGTTTCATCTCGATACCGTACGACTGGTAAGCTGGGGCGACGATGTCTGGAGCTAATGACAGATCGACTGGGACTCCTCGCGAGACGAGGGAAGGGTGTGCATCCGCAGCCAGATCGATGAGGAGCTAGACCAGTGGCGCGAAGATTATGCCGGTGAGCTGTCTTATGACCTGCGAAGCTGATAATCTGGTCTCGAGCCGCTTCTTGTGAGATAACCTCAGGAGGTGTCGCTAATGCCAGAACCGTGTGTCTGCAGGACTCGTGCCACGAGTCTCGCCCGACTTCTGCACAACGATCAACGTCATCTACCTTCCCCAGCTGGGGTGCATGGTGACTGCCCACGACGTGAAGGACCTCGACGCTGTGTCTCCCGACTGGGAACAGCAGTTCAGCACCGACGAGGTCATCTATTACAAGACGCCGGAGATGCATCGTCTCGACGAGCACTTCGGCGATCTCCAGAACATCATCATTGGTAAGATGACAAGACGCCAGGTGCCTTATCTGAGTCCAGACCGAGAGATCGAATGGGTGCAGAAACTCGCCGAGCGCATCGACCAGGTCGAGGAGAACATACTCGGCATCGGGGATACACTAGCTGAGCTCGACTGGTGAGTTGATAGGCCAGCTACGCACTCTGAAACTCTCAGCTTGCTTGCCTTTGCAGATGCCTCTGAGCGACTGGACCTCTGCCGCCCTGTCATGAGGGAAGAACCAGTCCTCAGGATCCGCAAGGGCATCCATCCACTTTACGCTGTCAACTGCCACACAGGGTACATCGACAACGACACGGTGCTGCATGGCGGTACCGACAGCGATCTCAGCAGCATGGTTAATGGATCTTCCATGGGACTAACTGACAACAGATGATTGTGACGGGCGCGAACGGCTCGGGCAAGTCTGCATACGGCAAGCAGGTCGCTCTCATCACGTACATGGCGCATATTGGGTGTTTCGTCCCCGCTCAGAGTGCTGAAATCGGTTTGTGTGACAAGAGTAAGCTGCTACGTTCTCGGTGAAGCTAACACCAGTCTTCACCCGTGTCCAGACTAGAGAATCAGCGTCCAAAGTTGGTGTGGTAATCTGTGTACAACCTGACCACAGGCTGCCTCGGCGTTCATGATCGACCTGAGCCAGGTATCGCAAGCTCTGCGTGGCGCCACGAACCGTTCTCTCATCGTACTCGACGAGTTCGGGAAAGGTAAGCTCCGGGTACAGGCATGTGTAGCTGAAGACAGGCACCAACTCGAGTGATGGCGCAGGTCTGCTAGCTGGCGTCCTGACGCATCTGCTAAAGGAGACTCGCCCAAGAACAGTCGTCCTGACTCACTATCAGTGAGTTTCCTAGCGCGTAGGCCCTAACTGACTCCAGCGAGCTCTTCACGCAGCAGTTTCTCGACGAGTCGCTTCCGACC
Organism: Trichosporon asahii var. asahii CBS 2479; assembly: GCF_000293215.1. Classification (NCBI taxonomy): domain Eukaryota; kingdom Fungi; phylum Basidiomycota; class Tremellomycetes; order Trichosporonales; family Trichosporonaceae; genus Trichosporon; species Trichosporon asahii. The sequence continues at coordinate 329,743 of NW_014040850.1, forward strand.
ATCTACTGCCACATGAAGAGCGTGCTGGTTGAGGGCGCCAAGCAGCTGACGTACCTCTACAAGTAAGCTTGGCTCTCAGCGCGCTGCTTCTAACTTTCAGACTGCGGCCGCGTCGCTGCCTGACTTCGAACGCGGCCGAGTGCGCGCTGGCACAGGGCGTGCCGGAGCACGTAGTCGCCAGAGCTCGACAAGTCAGGTAAGCTCTTCGCCCCTCACGACATAGCTGACAACCAGCGAATGCTTGTCCAAGTTTCAGATCACGAAGCTCATTGACGACGGGCTTTCGGAGCGCGACCTGCAAGAGCTCGAGGACGCCGAGGACCTCGCCAAGCGCTTTCTGCGCTGGGACCTTGGCGCCAGTGACGGAACCGGAGTTCTGGCCGACCTGCGGGAGCTGCTTGGCGACATGGAGCTGGACGTCGAGTCCGATGCGGAAGCTGAGATCGGTATGGGCTCTGGTACCACCTTCCTCGAGCACCGGCTGAGCACCACGCGGTCGGAGCTGTCGTCAGTGAGGGCAGAAGCCCTTGTCAACGATGAGAACGCCGGCTCCCCCATGGACGCGGCCTTAGATTAGAACTTCATGCATCTGTACTCTCCTGCGACCTTACTTCCGCTTCCAGACGGCAAGCTTCTCATCGCCCGGCGGGCCCTTGCGCTTCTCGTCCTCGGGAATCGCGCGCTCCCACGTAATCTCCCACTCATCATCCAGGAGCTCATGGTACTCCTCCTCGGTGAGGCGGAAGGGCGGGCCAATGTTCGGGTCGCCGTTAAGCGGGTACATGAGGGTGACGAGGCGGGTGGAGGGGGCGTCCTTGGACAGCTGGGCCATGCGGCGCGCCCAGTCCTTGCGCATGGCGGGGGGCAGCGCGCAGAGGAAGGTGTAGTCGTAGATGAGGTCGAAGAGCTCGTCGGGCTTGTACGCAAAGAAATCGCCCTGCTGCACGAGCGCGCGCGCGTTGCGCGGCGGCTGCGACTCGAGCCACTTGTTCGCGGCCACGACGCCGGTGGGCGCGACGTCGAGACCGATCGTGTCGAGCCCGTGGCGCGCGAAGAGGTCGACGTCGTAGCCCTGGTTGTTAGCTGTGCTCGGAGGACCCCGCAGCCTAGCCTTTCTCTTCTCTGCAGGAAGCGCGGTGCCCACCAACGGCTCCATGGAGAAGAGGAGGACAAAGCGCTGTAGTGCAGAGGACTCACCTGTCCACATCCGGGCACGAACGCCCATCCGCCCTTCGGAATGCCCGCCTTGGCCGTCTCGGTGTCGTCGTTCAGAAACTTGACCAGGGCACCATGGCTCTTGCCCTGGTCCCAGTGGATGTTGTTGTCGACCCACTTCTTCTCCCACCCGTCAATGTAGCGCTTGGGATCAGTAGGAGCGGCGGGGGGTGCTGAGGCGCTCATTCTGTCGTCTGTATCCGTGGACGGTTCTTGACAGCAAGGTAGTAGCAAGACGACAACGAGGCAGAGAAGGTCGTGGTATTTATGAGAGTCCCAGAGTCCAGCACGGGCAGCCCAGCTCAGAGGTCGGTGGTCGGTGACGTCGCACCGGCTCGACTGGCTGAGGCCACATCGGATCGGCAATCACCGTGCGTCCCTGAACTCTAGCCACGCCAGCCAAGGCTCCGGCCGCTACGCACTCGATTCGCCGCAACGACGGGTCTTCCGAATGTTCGAACGTGTTCGAACGCAGACACCGCTCGGCCCTGCGGACAGCGGGCAAGCCTTAGTTAAGCATCTGGAAGGTATTGCTAAGCACAGATCTGGTTATGTACCCTCGATATTGGAGGAATGGCCGCGCTGGATGCGATGCAGTTTTCTTGCAACATTGGGCTGGGCAGCGCGAGCGGTGCCTGGTGTCTTGGACACACTGGTGGGGCTGATAAGATTGCGGGCACCGCCGACGGACACTGCAACGTCAAGAAGAACATGCAAACATATTAACCAGATGGGAGCCTAGATATCTACCGACAAAAGAACTACAGGTCCAGAGGTCCGACGACCGACTGCACCTTTGTGAGCACCTCCTTCCACTCCTCAGCTCGGTCTGAGAGCCAGGTGATCGCGCCACCGGCACCGATGGAGAGGTCTGCTCTCGTCAGCTCATTCAAGTACCTGAAAACAGCTGTCACTCACCCTCTCCCTCCAGCACCATGGTGCGGATAACGACGCTGAGGTCGCTGCTACCACAGAGCGAGAAGTAGCCCAGCGCGCCGCTGTAGATGCCACGCGGGTAGCCGGCCTCAAACCCGTCGAGCAGCTGCACGGTGCGCAGCTTCGGCGCACCCGTCATCGAACCGGGCGGGAAGCAGCGCTTCGTCGCCTCGACGGGGCCGATGTGCGGCGCCAGGCGGCCGCGTACTGTTGTCACGAGGTTGTGCACGCCGTACGACTCGAGCGCGATCAGCTGCGGCACGGTCACGGTCGACGGGACACAGCATGAGAGCAGGTCGGAGCGGATGAGGTCCACAATCTGAAGTCAGCTTGGTACGGAAGTTCTTAGCTCACCATCAGGTTCTCCGCGCGTTCCTTCAGGTCCTCAGACAACTCCTTTCCGCGCTGCTCGTCCACTCTCCGACCTTCGGTGGTACACGCCGCACTTCCCGGCTCCTTGCCGTCGCAACCCCGTCCGTCGGCGCACACACACTGTCCCGGTCGGACACGCGGCGCTGTACCCTTGATCGGCCGCATTTCGATCTCGCCGCCAGTGATCTGAAGGAAGCGCTCGGGGGAGGATGAAATGACAGCGAGGCCCTTGCCCTTCGGCGTTGGCAGGGTCGGGAAGTGAATGAACGCAGAGTAGTACGCGGGGTTGAACGTCCGCAACCGCAAGTATGTCGGGTACGGGTCATCCTTGAGCGATGCGAGGAAGGATGTTGTCTGGTTGAGCTCATAGCTCTCACCCTCCGAGATAGCATCACGGCATTTGTCGATCCGCGTCATGTGCTCCTCGCCACTAACGCGGGGCCTGAAGCGCGGGAAGCCTGCTGCCGGCTCAGAAGTCGGTCGCGGCGGGGAGGAGAGTACATCGCGCAGCTGACCGGCGTAGGTGTCAAAGTCCGCTTGCTTCACACCGAACGTCACACCGAGTCCCGTCAGCCAGTCGAGAAGGAGCGAGCTCGGACGTCCGCCCTCGGCGACAACACCGCGTGCCGTCCACTGCCCGTCCTCTGCGCGCTCGGTTAACAGGTCGACCCAAGCCCATACTGCGTCGAGGCGCTCTGGTCCTCGCTTTCCGATCGGGAGGTTGTAACCAGCCAGACTCTCCGCCTTCATCTCGTAAGTGAACCAGCCGGTCCAGCCGCCGCGGAAGCCGCCGGCTCCGCCAGAGACAGGCGCCAGGGCAGTCTGCGCTCCATCAAGTAGAGAGAAGAAGGTCTCGCCTGGCGGAATGCGCATCTCGCCCTCGACAGAGCCGTACACACGCACTGTCCGGGTAGCGAGCGAGTACGTCAGCACAAACTTTGGCACAGCGAGTGATGTCGTCGTCGGCCGCGAAGGCTGATGTCAGCTTCCAATCACCCACTGGCCAGCTTACACTCTTGCCGTCCAGCCAGATCTCGCCGATGCGGTTCTTGTCGCTCCGTACCATGCGCTCATACACCTCAGCCGTATCCCTATCCTGACCCAGAGATCCAAAGCTCTCTTCCTCGAGGGCGTACTGCGGCGCCTCAGCCTTCGTAGGGGAGGTAGGAGAGGGGGCCGGGGAGGCTGCGCGGGTCGGCGCCGCACTCGAAGCCACACGGTAGGTGCACGCGGCCACTAGTTGACGCTCAAGACGGGGGAATACGGGCGGCTGACCATGGTACTCGTGCACCTTGTCCAGGAAGGCGTGCAGCAGCTCCGTGCCGTGGGTCGACGAGATAGACTGGAGTGAGCTGGGTCGTTGGGGACTTTAAGCTTACGCACCTCTGGGTGATACTGGACGCCCCAGATAGGAAGCTCCTTGTGCATCAGCCCCTGGATTGTCGGCTCGCTGCCGTTCTGAGGGTCAGACCACGCAGTGACCTCCAGCTCATCGGGAACGGTGGACGGGTCGATGCACAGCGAGTTGTACACAACAGCCTCGAAGGGTTTGGAGCCCATGACCGGCGACGCGAACAACCCCTTAGGAGGGGTGACGGGCACGACGCGAACGACGTGGCCATGCGTGATCTTCGGCGTCTTCATGATCTGCCCGTCAGCTCCACACATGCAGTTCAGCTCACTTTGCCACCGAACGCAACGCCGATAGCCTGGTGGCCGAGACACACGCCGAGGATGGGCACGGGGTGCGCCTTGACCAGCTCCAGTCCGAACCCAATATCCTGTCGTCAGTTCTCAGGATTCACAAGCAAGCTTACCGCTGGGTGGTCTGGCCGTCCTGGGCCGGGAGAAAGGATGACACAGTCGGTGTTGGGGATCACCTCGCGCTGGAAAGTCGCCCTGATCTCAGCTATGGCCACAGGTGAAGGAACTTACCAGTCATATTTATCAGCCTTAATAACAACAACCTTTCGGAGCACCTCTGCGTCAGAGTAGAGCTGGGTGAAGAGGATGAGGAGGTTGTTGGTGTCTGCTGTTAATCATGTGCACCACTCGACGTGTGAAGCTCACAAGAATCATAGTAGTCGACGATGACCGTCCTCGGAAGCGGGGGCACCATCGTGACTGGCGTTTGCCTCTGTTCAGCCCCAGTTCAAGGAGCAGCAGAGGACGAGTGAAGATTGTGAGGGAGCCGGGTAAGTGACGCTCCGACGATAAGTCCGGTCTCCAAAAGTTCGAACGGAAACGCAGTCGAGTTACGCCATAGTGGGGACCCCGCATTCCGATACGGGCCGGAACAAAGTCGGCCACTTGTCTTCCCTCCTCACTCTTATCCGCACCGATGAGCAACGGCGGCGACGACATGGCCGCCGTCTTCGCCCAGAAGAGCGCTCTGCGCAAGAGCATGCTCAAGACACTCCGCGGTATTTCGGAGACTGAGTTAGCATCCCAATGTGAGCTGACCTGCGTGAATTCCTAGCTGACCAAATCAGCCGCTGCCGTTGCCCGGATCTTGCGCGAGCAGCCGTTTTACAACAATGCCAAGAGCGTCTGCTGCTATCTCAGCATGGCGAAGGGAGAGCTGAGGACAAACGAGATCGTGGCTGATCTTTTGGCGAACAGGAAGTGTTGTCTTTGAAGCGGCGAGCTAACGCCCGCAGAGGAACGGGCGCTGTACACCCCGTACCTTCCTCCTCGCACAGACGAATCACCTGTCATGCACATGTTGAGGCTTTACAACACGGCTGACCTGGAGGCATGCCCGCTGGACAAGTGGGGAATTCTCGACCCGGGAGAGACGCGGCGCGATCCCGGTCACGAAGGCGAGAAGAGGCAAGACGGTGAGTCGCTCCCCAGTCACGCGTCTTGGCGTGCTTAGTTGCTAACCTCAGTTATGGATAGCGATGCCGCTCCGCTGGACGTCATTCTGGTTCCCGGCGTTGCTTTCGACAAGGATTGCAACCGAGTGAGCTTTTGGTCAATCGGTGCAAGCTGACGTCAGCTTGGACGAGGGAAGGCGTTTTACGATACCTTCCTCGCCAGGTATACGCACCGTACTCGACCGCTTCTGAGTACGTTAGGAGAGGTGTGGCCATATCTGACAGCAGTCGCGCTTGCGCTCGAGCCGCAGATCACGGGCGATCCCGTTCCGGTCACGCCAAGCGACTTCACCCTCGACGGCGTCCTTTCTCCCGCTGGTCTCGTTTGGCGGGAAGGAGCGAAGCGGGAGTGAGCACAACCTATCTGAAGGGAGCGGAGCGCAGACGGGTGCCGTAGTACACCTTTGGTGCGACTGTACAACTTCGGTGCCTCTGGTAGCTGAGAAGACTGTGGTTGCGTTTCATGTCAGTAGCCGTGCGGCCCGCACCGGAATCGGGGGCTCTCCTCCCCATCGCAAGCACGCATGAAGAACTCAGGCCACTCCTTGCTCGTCGCTCGGCACGTAGAGCCGACGGACCCCCATGACTCTGTCGAACTGGCGGCCGGTCGCTTCCAACATCCTTTGTTCACTCGACATGTCTGCGCAGTCCGTGTATTCATTGCAAGGGCAAGGGCAAGCAAAGTTCAGCATCTGCGCGTTGGATTGTCATCCGCAAAATGGTTATCAAGGATAATATGGTCATCGATTAGGGAGACCTGGAATCTGACCCCTGAAGAGACAGCATACCTGAGCTATCGAAACCTTCCATCCGGCCGCTCTGCCTTGGCTGCACTGCTTTCCCGCTATCGTTACGACACGAGGACGGCAATGCAGACTGATGATGAGGGGGGCATCATGACGGCGTAGTCGCACTCCGACCAGATCCCTCCACCTCAAACGGCTGTGACGGAGTTGTTGTCGGCCGCCTCTTCGGGCCAAGCGCCTACCATTCTGCCGCACAGCCGTGCTTGCTCGCGGCTGCCCTTCTTTCGCTTGTTGTATTCAGTGCCGCTGTTGCTCGCACTGAAACTGCTGACTGTGCCGAGGCACGATGGCGTTTCCCTTATCGATGGTCGTACAGCCGGCCAGATCCTCCAGCTAGCTGGCCCTCTCCGCGGATAGTCAGTCTCACCGCGCGCCGACTACGCCGAGCGCCCCTTTGCGGTGTCTTCAGAGTTTACTGAAGCCTCTGCAGCCTCTTCACGGCGAAGAAACGTTCGATGAATGGGGAGCTCGAGGCCTCGACTACGCAAACATGCCTCGCACCACTCAGAGGCAAAAGGAGATCACACTAGCCTCACTCGAGCCCCTGCAGGCCGGCTCCATGGCGGCGCGTTACCTGCGATCAAATAGGCCGGAAAATTCCTTGGTGAAGCTTAATCGAGTAGCGCGGCGATTTATGGGCGGAAGTACTGGAGTGCGCTCCATCGCATTGTCGTCTCCGGCTCAGGTCTGGGTTGGGGGCAATTGATTAAGCCAAGCGTTCAGCGAGCAAGCACACTGTCAAGGCCGAAAACACGCATGGGAGGATGATTGGAGCGTTTGGAGCGAGTTGGCTTGGGTTCCTGAAAACGTTTGACGGCAGGCATTCACCCCCATTCATGTCTTCGAGGGCAGCCGGGTCAGGGGGCAGCAAACGTGGTGAATGAGGCAGCCTGGCTTCTGCCAATTGGTGAGGGTGGCAGTCGGGGGTTACGCCGAGGCGGCGGCGACGAGGCCGTATTCATAGGGACCGTCCTCACTCGCCGGCCCCTGCCCACGGCCGCTGTACCTCTTGTTGCCCCTCATTCTGGAACAGACGACAATGAATCGTTCACAGGAACCCACACCACCGGTGCGCATCAAGTTCTTCGTTCTGTCCGCACGCTAGGTTCGATTCAGGGTACGGCCAGTACGCATAAGGCCAGGAACGCGGCTCCTGAGTTGCTGGCCCTCGAAAACCCTCTGGAGCATATCGAGTAATTTCATGACAGCCCGACCCCAACGCAGACCGCATGCAGCGCCCAGCACGCCAGACGCCAGCGGTCGCTTGCAGGCGCAGCACAAGATGACCGAACATCGCGCGGATATCATAGCGCTAGCGTCCCAAAAGATCCTGCGGACCCTCTTGTCCGTGGGTTTGTGTCGACAACAGAGTGCCCTTGTATAAGAGAACAGCATGAGGGCACATGCATCCCCACCTGACAGCCGCAGCCGCACCAGCACATCAATCGATCTCATCCCATCGCACGTCCGGCAAACGCACGCCCTTCGCCCACACAGATCACATCGCGGCACGTCCATCGCACGTCCACGCCCTTCTGTGACTGCTTTCGAGCCCCCGCACCGCCTGTTCAACACGCCAGGCGTACCCGATACGCCGCTGGAACGCCAAAAAGCGCCATCGCCTTACACAGCTGACGCCGCCTAGGGATTTGCGCCAGCTCTAGCCATTAGCCAGCTTTCGAGCGAACAACATCATCGCCCAGTCCTGTTTAGCCCCTTCTGCCCTACCCACGATCCGCACGATCGCCGCAGTCGATAGTCACTCATCTCCTGCGCTTCATTCCGCCAGCTGATCCGCTCCTTTGGCCCCGACGTGCCCGACCACCCGAACGCAAACCACGGCCCAGCCGAATAGATAACATGGCGTCCCCCCTCCACAAATGGCTCTTCTCTCCACCGCTGTCGCCTGCCGATTACTCTCTCCCATCACACGTCAAGCCGCTTGACGCCTCGTCCGTCTTCTCCTCGTCCCTCGTCAACGTCGAGTCCCAGCGCTCCCGCAATAACGCACGCATGACCGGACGCGGCCACTCCGTGCTCGCCGGCATGAAGCCGATCGACATCGAGGCCGCGAATGCCTCGGGCGAGTACCCCGAGAAGCGTTCGCCAGTCATGCTGTCTCCGCTGTTCTCGCCCATGCTCAAGGCCAAGGTTGCTCACTACGTCCCCCGACCCGTACAGCGCTTGCTCGCTGTGCTGGCCGCGTTCCTCTTCTTCGCCACCGTCAGCAAGTACACGACGTCGCTCGCTGCTGCCTCTGCCCACCGCGCTGCCGAGAGGAACTCCGTGCCTCCGCAGGCCGTGCGCGCTCCTGGTGAGTCATTGCTTCTTTCACTTTCACAATGATGCAAGCCCCATCGTGTTCTGCGCAGCAAGCGGGTATCACAGATGCTTGCACCACAAAGCAAAACATGTGCTGGGACCACGCGAAACCACGCGGGCCTCGGAAGGAATGAACAGGAGACCAAGGATCCGGGTTTCTGATTGAATTGGTCATTACTTTCCGTGCAGCCCGGGGCCTGAGTGCTGCCGCAATCGCCTGGGTTTTGGGAACGGGGGATGTGGTTCTTTTGGCCGTTTCCGGATATTTTCGATCCCACCGCTGGCAGGAGCTGCCAGGACTTCTGTCAGGATCACGACAGAATGCTGGCAGGACGCCGAGGTTGTGCCGAGGCCATGCCGAGGGTGTCGAGGGAGTCGAGGGACTCGCGGGCTTTGCTGCCGACAGACTTCATGCTTGTTTCGCTGAACCGTGAACTTTCGCTGACATCACAGCCCACCCCCGCGCGAACAGGCCCGACCCGCACCCTCTCCCTCCGTCTCACGAGTTGCTTGCGCTTCAGTCGTTCATCCTCGAGTCGTCGCATGCCACTCTCGCTCCTGCTGTCGATGGATCTAAGCCTCTGGACGCTGTCATGCTCCTCGGCTCCCCTGGTGCGCGCCGTTTAGGTGGCACGGACAGTGCGCAGGAGCGTGCGTGGCTGCAGTCGCTTTCGGATGAGAATAGCGCAAAGGTCGTGCTGTGGTACAACGCTGAGCGCCCGCCGCACTACGCTCTCGAGGGCGTCACGGCGCGTCACGGACAAGGCCGCCGCGCGTCCATGATCAACACGCGCCAGCGCCGCGACGGCGACACGGTCAACGCCGTTTTGAAGCGTCTCGGACACGACCTCAGCCGCAACCCCATCCTCGTCGTCGGAGGGGAGGTGTTCGACGCCTCGCCAGAGCGTATGGACGAGCTCCGCAAGAGCGGCAAGCTGCACGAGATCCTCGTCAGTATGGGCTGGACTGCATAATGTGCGCCATCTGCAAGCACCAAAGCACAAGCACAAGTAAATCTGTATCATAGCTGGATCCGTTTCCTGTTGTTTCATAGAACCCGTAGACGCTTTTCGAGCGATGTGAACCGTCTCACGCCTTGCATCACCGATTATGGATTGCGCTCGCTCGGACAACCGACGGGGGCCGAGGACAGGCGAGGACACAGCGGGCGCGGAGCAGTTGCCGCTCGCTCTCCTCGCCTCTGTGCTGCTTGCCCGAGAGGAGGGAGAGACAAAGCGGTGCACTGCCCGACATCCGCTGGCCCGCATCAGACACCGACCGACAGAACCTGCAGGACTTGCAGGACTTGGGTGGTGACAGCCAGCATGCCGCTCCAAGAAAGGGGCCCTCGCTCGAACTCGAAACAAGAACCAGGGCAAGCTCCATGTGTAAAATGAACAGAGGGCGCCACGCCGTAAGTCTCTCGTAAGGCGGCCCAGGACCTGTTCCCATCTGCCCCCAGGTGTCCTTCCAGTTCGCCATCAAGTCAGAAGTCTTGGGTAGCCCTTGCGGCCCTACGAGTTCCCGCAATCCGCTCATGCGCAGCACACGCATTGTATCCGTCCCAGCACACCCTGGACGCATTATGATGTCTGTTAGCGAGCTAAGCGGACTCGGAGGGCGGATAAGAGTGTCATTGCATCACTGTATTGTGTCATGTGTGTATCACGCTACTACTGACGACATTCCTGCGCGGCATGCGTACCGATCAGCCCCACGCTCAGAGCGATTGAAACACGCGACATCGATCTCGATCTCGTCTTCATCTCGCACGATCGGCGCGCCATACGGGGCCACACGGCCCCACGTACGGGGCAATCGGACTAGCCCCGATTCAGCATCGCAAGCAAACTGCCCACGTCGCCCGTCTTGGGGTCATAGTGCTGCTGCGGCGGACGTGGCGGCGCAGGTGCAGGCGGAGCAGGCGGCTGATACGACGGCGGCGGGTCATATGACGGATAGCCGCTGGGCGGGGTGTAGCTCGAGCTGGGCGCGCCACCTTGCAGCATCTCAAGCACTTGCGCTGGAAGTGCGGGCTTGCCCGGACTCGGGGGCGGGTAGCTCGAGGAAGAGTATGACTGACTGGGCGGAGGATAGCCGGCCGGCATCGGCGGACGTTGCCCAGGAGGGCCGGGCGGCCAGCCGTGGTAGCCAGGGGGACGCGCGTGCGGCGGAGGCGGCGGAGGAGGACCATGATGAGGAGGTGGCGGACCGTGGGCAGGGGGAGGGGGAGGAATGGGACCGGGAGGTGGCGGACCAGGAGGGTAGCCGCCGTAGCCTGGCGGAGGACCGTAGTCGCCCTCAGGCTTGCGTCCCCAGTAATCCGATGGCGGCGGCGGGCCGGGAGGTGCTGACGGAGGAGTGTTCGAAGTACCGGGAGCGTTTGAGATACCGGGCGCTCCGCCGAGACTCGTCAGCAGGTCCTGCACCTTGCGCGCCTCCTCGAGACGGTTGCCACCACCCATGCGCTCTGGACGATCATACGGCTTCGCGCCGTGAGCGTACCGGCCACGCTCGTGGGGCGCCGGACGGGCGTCACGGCCACGGAAGCGCTGCGCCTCGACATCTGCAGTAACGGGATCGGGGTTCACGACCTCGCCCTCATCCCAAACGTACTCGGCACGCAGCGTGCCGCCCTGGAACGGCTGCCCGCTCATCTGATCATGGAAGTCACGCGCAGCGCGCGAGTCGTAGTACTCAACGACGCGCTGCTCTGGGTAACCCCGCGGCTTGATGGCCTTAATCGCCCCGTAGCGCTCGGCGGCCATGCCTAGCTCGCGCTCATCGATGGGACGGGGTGGGGTCAAAGTCACTAGCAAGGACCCGTTGTTCTTAGACTCGTCACAGGGGCCGTCTTGGTCATGGTCTTTCGGCAGCGAGAAGTGCACGTCAATGGGGCGACCGAACAGCTTCGTGCCCATTACACCCTGTCGCGCAGCCTCGGCGGCACGAACATCAAACTGGTGGTCAGTTGAACAGACAAGTGGAAGTCGACGGCAGGAGACTTACGAAGGTAACAAACACCATGCCTCGACGAGGTATAGCGTCGAACCATTCCTTCACCTCGCCGTACTGCTCGAATTGTTTCCGGAAGTCGTCAGAGTTGGTCTCGTACTGACAGTTAATGATAGCTCTTGCAGCTGGTTGCACGCCTAGCCCGGAGGCCATGGGAAGATCAAACCGCAACTCACTGCAACATTTCGAATGAACAGAGTTCGGGAGACACGCTCTCGTGCAAGGCGTTCGAGACGGACCTGCTCAGACGGCGCTTCTCTCTGCTGGGGCGGCAGTCTAAAGTTACGGCGGTGGGGGCCGGGCCCTGGGTGTAAGAGAACGCCAGCTCAAGGTGTCGGTGCAGAAAGACAAGAGTGCACATAGGCGACGAGCCTGCACGAGAATCTCAAGAAGCAGACGATGACTCAAGTGTAGCTCAGATGTGGCTCAATGCCAGGAGTCAAGACAATGCGTTCCTTCTCGAACTCATGGCAGGTCTCACTGCTCCCTTCGCTCGCTTCCGCAACATGCCTTCCGCCACATGCCGCGATTTGTGCTTACCATTGTTGTCATAGTCATCGCGGTCCCTTCCTCCACGGAATCCACCGCCACCTCGCCCCTGTCGTCCACCACGACCCCTCTCAAAGTTATCCCATCCATGGTCGGATTCCCGGTGGGGCGGACCTCCATGGCCGTGACGTCCGTGATGGTGCCCACCTCGACCACCGTGGCCATGTCCGTGACCGTGACCATGACCGCCGTGACCGCCGTGGCCACCATGGCGATCCTCAAACTGACCATGAGAGCGGCCTCCTCCTCGACCGTATCCACGGCCGCTGCGTCCCATCCTGACGATTAAAGACGCGTTAAGAACTCGATGCTTGACCTCACAGGCGATAACTCAATGGGCTCAAGCTGAAAATGAACGACGATGAAACGCAAGACGAGGGAACGCTAAAACGGTAGGCACCCTAACGAGTGGATGTGCCGAACTCAGGCAGCCGTTGTCTATGCCTCTGGTAGTGAGTAAGTTGCAGTACGGGTGCTTGCTGATGCTGATGACCGCTGCGGAGGAGGAAGACGAATGGTCGAACAGAGAAACCCGGACACACGTTGAAGCGGGAGCCTGATTGATTGATTCAACCTAGTGGCAATATAAATGATACCCCCACTTAATTCCATCCAGAGATCGTCGTCAAGACCAGCCTAACCCAGCGCAGATTGATGATGGGGCTCCAGCTGGAATGCATAGTGCTGGTGATGTGCTCTGATGGCGGTGGCAGCGGCGACGCTCTTAGACTTCTCACTGATACATCTTCTATCTTAGAGGGCAGCCTTGAACTCGTAGTTGCCCTTGCGGTCAACAGCGCCAACGCTGAACTCGTCGAGCACCTTGCCGTCCAGTCCCGGGTAGGTCATTTTGACCTCAACCTTGTCGCCGGCATTGACAGGACCGACACCAGCAGGGGTACCGGTGAGCAGCACGTCACCCTCCTGCAGGGCCATGATACCAGAGACGAACTCGACAAGGTGCGAGACGTCGAAGATCATGTCCTTCGTCGTGCCCTTCTGCTTCACCTGACCGTTGATCGTGAGCTGGAGACCGACGTTCGAGTTGTCGGGGATCTCAGAGGCAGGGACGAACTTGCTGCGCTGTCAGTTTGCTGCATGCAGGAGAAGTTGGATCTCCAAGGAAGGGAAATCTCTTTACACTCACCCAACGGGGCAGAAGGTGTCCAGTCCCTTGGCAGCGGCCCAGGGCAGTCCCTTCTTCTTCGCCGCGTCCTGCATGTTGCGTCCCGTCATGTCGATGGCGAGGGTGTAGCCAGCGATGTACTCCGAAGCCTTAGAGGCAGGGATGTCCCGGCCATCCTTGCCGATGACAACACCAAGCTCAACCTCGTGGTGGGCCACAACACCCTTGGGGATCTCAATGTTTCCTCCGGGGGAAAGGTAGGAAGAGGTCGGCTTCAGGAAGAAGAAGGGCTCTGTAGGTTAGCTTGGATGGTCTGCATCAAATAGCTGAAGGAAGGACTGGCTGCAAGGCTGTCTTGCCCACTTCCGCTCAGGCAACATGAGCTCGGACTCACCCTTCGGCACGGCGTTGCCGAGCTCCTTGGCGTGGTCGACGTAGTTACGTCCGATGGCGACGATCTTGCGTCCGTTCCTCAGAAAGTTCGACATGTTGCTTGGCTGTGGGGTTTGCCGATGTTGTGATTGGAAAGAGGTTATATGCAGCACACGAGGTGGAGGTGACGTGCGGGGTGCGAGTGGGGACATGGGGCCGGACGAGCGGGCCGCGAATCGCCGAGCTGTACCGAGGGTGGAGGTCTCTCTGGAGGATGGGAATTGCACGGCCGACACGCCGAAGGACAGAGTCGAAGATGAGTCGTGCATCGTGAATCGGTGTTCTTCGGTACATGGCACAATATGGATATGCATATGTCTGCTGCTCGGTCTACTACTCCTGTATGCATCAAGGGGTGCTCATCGTCTGCGCTCACGGCTGCGGCTGCGATCCCTCCTCCTGTCTCGGTCATAGTCACGATCCCGGTCTCTCCGGTCGCCGCGAGGACTGCGGCTGTGTCGTCGTCTCCTGTCCGAGTCACGGTCACGGTCACGATCGTCGTAGCGCGAACGCTTGGACTCGCGCTCATCGTCGTACCTGCTGCTCCGCCTGTAGTCGTCGTCTCTCCGCCGCCTCTCGTCGTCCCGGTCGCGGTCACCACGACCCCGATCGTCACGGTCGCGCTCACGGTCGCGGTCACCGCCGCCTCCCCAGCGCGAAGATCCACCCAGTGCGCTGCTGTTCGCAGACGTACCGAACGATCTGCCACTGCCGCTGCCGCCTGGCCGATCGCGGCCAAAGGACTTGCCCTTGTTACGATTCTTAGGGTCGAGCTGGTTCATGTCAAAGCCAGCCACGAGATTCGGTGCGCCCTCCTCAACGCTGTTCATGGGGCAGTCTGCGCGGTTGTGGTTACCACCGCAGTTCCAGCATCCCTGCTGTTGCTGCTGGTAGTCTGAGGGCAGACCGAAGCGCTGGTGTGCCGTTCCCCATCCGCCCTGGCTCGTGTCCTGGTCCGTGAGATGCGTGTACTTGGTACGAGACGCCTTGCCGAAGTCGCGGACCTGGAGAACCTTCGGCAGCGCGGCCATGTCGACATCCTTCTCGGTCGCGGCGGTGTAGTCTCGGTTGAAGAGCTCGTCGTCGCCGTCCTGGTGGAAGGCTCCCTTGTGGTAGTACTTCTGCAGGAAGCCCATCTCGCCCTTCTCCCTCGCGCGTGTCTCTTCCGCGAACGCCATGTCCTCCGCCAAACGCTGGTCCTCGGGCATCGCACGGCGACGCTCGATCTCTTCACGCTCGCGGTCGAGCTCCGCTTGCTTCTCCTTGTCACGGAGAAGACGCTTCAGCTCACGCGCACGCCACGCATCGAACTCGCCCTCCGGGTCGAGACCGTCTGTGTCGTCCACGTCGGGGATCAGGTCATTCGACACCTCCTTTTCCGCAAGCTCGCGCTTGATCGTTTCGCCAGCAAGCTCCTTTGAGTCCAGCTTGCGCTGCTCGCGCTCCTCTTCGGCGCGTTTTGCTGCCTCCTCGGCTTCCTGGGCGGCTTGATCTGCCGTCACGGTCTTGCGAGCATTTCTGAAGTCAGTCACGATCGGATCTTATCAGCTCACTTGTTCACAAACATCGGCCGGAAAGCAGGCTTCGGCGGCTCCTCCTCCTCACTCTCTTCCTCTGAATCCGTCTCGTACTCGCTCGAGTCGTCTGGCGGCTTCGGGACGAAAGAGGGCTTGACCTCCTCCTCTTCCTCGCTCTCATCCTCGCTCTCCTCGCCGATCGCTAAAGTCAGTTATGGCAACAGATGGCCTGACTCACCGTGCTTGACGCCGCCGTCGCCAATCTTGGCTTTGCTGAGGTCCATCTTGATCGAGCTCTCCATCTTCATGATCTTGCCTGCACCACCAGCGACGAAGTTGGGGTCGAGCTTCGGCGCTGTGGACCGCGTCGGCAGGATCACGTCCTCCTCCTCATCATCGTCTGAGTCCGAACGGACCTCCGCACCAGGCTTGCCCTTGAAGTATCGCTGCTTTGGCAGCTTCTGCTGGGGGGCGGGTCCCCGTCGCACAGGAGCTGGCGCCATGGTGGATTGCTGAGCGGTTGAACGGTGGAGGGCGGAAACGAGAGGCCATGATTGACTTTGTTGCCACTGGATCACGCGCCAGCGGAAGCAAATTATCGGTGGCGATCGTCATGTCTCCACCCGAACTGGTTACCGGTCTGTAAGGCGTAGGATATGCATGCAGCGCCAGTGCCGGCCGTAGAGAAGGGAAAGGATGGCATGGCGTAGATAGTGAAGCCTGGCTTCTCAAGGAAGGTATGCATAAGTGTCAGGATAGTAGTACAACAGGAATCTAGGCCACCATCTTCTCGTCCTCCTGATCCTCCTTCGAGATCGACGTCCAGTCCTCTCCCTCTCCCTCGACTCCGTTGCCGAGACCCATGTTTCCAACCTTGCCTGGCTTCGAGACAACAACGACATCCGGCGTGTCCTTGGCAATGCGGATGAAAGGCAGGAGGTCAACATGGGAGTGCTGCATGTCGGTTCCGTTCTCCAGCCACGACCACATCAGTCGCGTCGTCGGCGCATCCGTCAGGTTGATGACCTCTGCATCCGTTAGCTCGACCCATTAATCGATCAGCTTACCGAAACCAGTCTCCCACTCTGCGTGCTCAATTCTTCGGTTCTCCTCGAGCTCCATGTGCTCCTTAGTCTTCGGCCGTCCAGGGCGGCGCTCAGCCTCGAGCTCCTCGATACGCTTGTCGTTGCGCGTGAGGTAGACGTCTGAAACAAGAGCGCGAAGGGAAGGCAGGCTCAGCGGCTGCGGGCCGGACAGAGCATGGTGGAAGAATGTAGGACGGAAGACTGCTGTGAGCTACTGACTGCATATCTCGAAACTGTTAGTCTCCATACTCACGCTTGGCAATCTTGAGATCCTTGCGAGTCTTCGCCTGCTTCTGCAGCTTGGCTGCTCGCAAATGAGCGCGTGTGATCTGGCCAGCTGCTCATTAGCTAAAGCTCCACTTTCGCGAGCTGCTGCAACCCACCTTTTCTGGATCCGGGGTGGACACCGTCTCGTCCCTTGATGTTCTTGAGCGTGATCTTGCGATTTCCGGGCATGCTTGATGCTCAACGTTGATGAAGTGGTTATCGAAAACAAATCTTCCCTCGACGTCAGTGGAAGGCTGCACCTGGTTCTGAAATTTAGATGCCGCTCGGCCCGTTCCTGGCGAGATCAAAGACGGAAATGACCTACCTAGACCGTGTTTTCGATTGTCACCACTCTACCAAGACTCTTCCGAGACCGATGCTGCGACGACTTAGCAGCTCGGTCCATACCGCTGTCGCGGCAGGACGACGACCGATACGCGTTCGCTCCTACTCGGTGGCACGGGATACTGTCGCGAAGACCAGGCGGCTCGGCGTGAGTTAATCTGAGCTTACTCTCAACTGACCTTCAGGCCGAGGCGTTTCCGAACGAGCCTTCCCTGTCGTTTCTGAAAGCACGTCTTGTAGCGGCTCTCAATCCTCCCAGCACGAGTACTCACGACCGACGACCTGAGGCCAGTGAAGTCCTTGCCGCTGCTGTTCCTCTCCTCGACCCCTCAAAACGCAATGTGCTCGACCCGTACCTGCGCCTGATCGCTGTAGAGCTGTCGCAACACTACAAGATGACGCCGATACCTCTGGAGGAGATTCCAAACCTGTCTGCTGCACTAGCTGCATGCTGTTTGTCTCCTCACGGTATCAGCAAGCAGCGCGGGATCTCGAATGACAAGGTCGCCACTATCAACGAGCGATACACCGACTGGCTTCTTTTCGAGAGCCGTAGCGGAGACGTCGAGCGGATCAATGCTGTTCTAGACAGCTTCGAGTCACAAGTCACCCTTCTGGAGGTTCCTCGGCTTACTGTCCCTCTTGCGGCGGCGTGGGCAGCCCTGCGCTCTGCGGCGGGCAGGGCGGGCGAGCCGACCCTTTCGGTCCAGGCTCCGCACTCGTCCACTGTGAAGGGCTACCTCTCGAAGAAGGAGGTCCTGACCGAGGAGAATGAGGCTATGGTCATGCAGATGTTCCCAGAGCTGAACTCCTTGACGACCCTCCCTTCTTCGGTCGACACCCTGCAGACGGTTCTTCTCGGCTTCAGGGAGCGCGATAAGATTCAATCGATCGCGGACATGTGGAAGATGTGGTGTGACAACCCACCAAAGGACCTTTCTCGAGGGGAGGTCCTCGCGAAGTTCCTCCATGCTGTTCGATGGCGACCAACGGCCGTCACCTCCCCGGAAGACCGCGAGATTCTCAAGCAGCTGGGCAAGGAGATCATGGCTCGGGTGCCCACTCCAACCCCACTCCCTGTGCTACAAGTTCTGCTCAGCACCGCAGGTGACTACGAACATGACCGGCCGAAGGACAAGCGCAATGTCTTGCCCGCAGCCATGAAGACCTGGCGAGAAGCGAAGACAGAGAAGGTCCCGATTGACCTCAAGACCTACATGACGTACCTGGGCATGCTTGGCAAGTACCACGCGGACGTGCCGCTGTTCAAGACGTGGGAGGAGCTTGTGGCCGACGAGCGCTGCAAGAAGCTGCACGAGAAGGAGCTCGCTGAAGGGAACAAGCCGGGGAAGGCTGTCGACACCGGTGGGTGGCTGCTAACGTGGCGGTACTCATGAGCTGACCACCAGAGTCATGGCCGCCTGTTGCCGCGCTGAACCAGGTCCTGTCGGCCGCTTATATGATCGGAGGCGACGCCACAGCGCGAGCTGATGCCTTGTTTGAGGCCGCTGTAGAGGGCAATCTCACCACCAAACCCGACATCATCACGATCAACACGGCGCTTCGTTTCGCTGCTCACGTCGCGGACGTGCAGAAGATGAACGCCGTAATCGCTTCGGCCGGCAAGCTGGGTCTCAAGCCGGACATCGTCACCTACACAACGCTTGTGCAGGGTCTTCTGCGGGCGAATGAGCACGACCTTGCGTCCAAGACGCTGGACGCGATGAAGGCAAGCGGCATTGAGCCGAACGAGCGCATGGCTGCGACTCTGATCTCCGACCTCGCGGCGGACGGAACGCGTGACGGATTGCGCGCTGCCGAGGACACGCTGCGGGACATGCGCCGACGAGGTGTCAAGATGACGGTGTTCATCTGGACGGCGCTCATTACGGGTTACTTCCGAGGCAACTGGGTCCTCGACGGCTTCAGCGCGATGGAGCGCATGAATAAGCAGGGCATCCGCTTCAACATCATCGGGTACAACGCACTGCTGCGCGTCGTCTCGGACGGCGAGCGCAGTGCTCGCAATGACTACCGCCGCTCGACTTCACAGGACCTCGAGAACGCCCAGGTCCCCCTTGCCCTCAAGCTGTTCCGCCAGATGCTCAGCGAGGGTATCGTGCCCAACGCCGACACGTACGCGATCGTCCTCGGCGGCTTCCTCCGCACCCGCCGAGATGCCGAGGCTCTCGAGATCCTCCAGGACATGGACTCGCGGGGGTTCAAGACGAACAAGCGCGCGCTGCAGCAGCTCGTCAGGCAGGCTCGCGCCATCAAGCGCCGAGCAAGGCACACCGTAGACTAGACATCTAGACAGACATCATTCCCAACTCGCACCGGCATTGCACAAACATCATATCCAATCAATCTATGCATATATGCTTTGATACAATCTGCTGCTGGTCTGTGTCCGGGGTCGCTGAGTGAGGTGGAGGCTCCTAAATGTATTGATCGATGGCGTCGCTGCGCTTACTGCAGCTGCGGCTGTCGATGTCGTCTAATATGTGCTGGCGGCGAGGCCGAAGAACTGTCGCGTCCAGCCGAGCGTCTTGTACCGGTCGAAGGCTGGGCAAGTGTCAGCATGAAACAGCAAAGAGAAGACAGCACGCCACCGGTCGCAACTCTGAAGCGTCCCGCGGGCCGGGGTGTTTTCGGCTAGCCATCCCATCACTTCGGCTGAAGCTTGACGGAAGATGATGGCGGCGGCGACGGAAAGCAGACTCACCCCAGAAGGCAAACTTGCGTCCCCACCACTTGCCGAGGAAGGGGAGGAGGATGACGCTGAACACCATCTCGAGCTGGCGCATGCTCTCCTCCCACTCCTCCTGGATGAGGGCGTGCTGATCGTCAGAGTCGAAGGAGGCCTCGCTCGAGGGGTAGGAGAGCGAGTCGTCGTCGCTGCCGTCTACGCTGGGGGGGCTCGCGGAGGGCCACTCGATAGGCATGGCGGGAAGGCTGTGGTCGGCTATGTGCGCGAGTCGCAGCGGAAGCGATAGGAGAGAGGGATGATTGGGGGGTTGGTTGTGGAGGAATGAGATGGAGGATGTCTGTCACTCGGGAGATCGGTTGGAGGGCCCGCGTCCGCGGATAGGGGTTGGACTGGCCGAGATGAGCGTCACCGTAGCACTGTACGCGGCAGGCGGCGGGTGACGGAGCCAGATACATTGGCAGGGAGCCAGATGACACCCAGGGTCCCGGTCTCGTGCCTGGATTCAAGCAGCACTCTTAGGTCCACCCTCGCAAACGTCCCCGCCGCGACGACGCCGAACACACACTCGATATCGTCGCAGCTTCTCGTCCCCCCAACCCTTCACTCATCCTTCCTTCCCTGTGCAACCCCCATCCATGTGCCCCTTCTTCTAGTCACTGCCCCCAACTCGAGGATGCCCCCACGACAATACCTCAGCCATGGTGTCCGCACCAGTCATCCCACCCACTCGTCCAAGACCACCACCAGGCGCCGCTCGAACGGCGCCCACACCACCGATCCTGGACCCCTCGCTGACCCCGTCCCCATCGAAGAGTTCCCCCCACCGGCATGGCGGACAGTTCTGAACTCGCGCGCAGACCTTGGTAAGCTCAGGACCACCTCCCAAACGACCTCGCCCCCCCTCTTCTCGGCTACCCGAGCCACCCACCGAGCGTCAGACACTAACCGCCTTCCAACAGGTTACCCCGACTTCTACCCATCCAGACCCGGATACGGGCAGCCAGAAGATGAGCTGCCAGAGTCGTTCGTCAAGAGCGGCTTCTCCTCCAAGGCCGCCGTCAATGTGACGGTACGTGACAGGCGGAACCGGCCGTACTCCACGGCCGATCGGCATTCATGGCGCTGACACCCCCGCAGGCCGAGAGTTTCTCGATGCATGGCCCCGTGTTCCAGCAGCTCCAGTCTGGAGGACTCGAGAAGCTCATGGAGCTCGGCCAGCAGATCATCGAGCAGCGCAATGCCTCTATGCCTACTTTCTCGTGAGGAACAGCTACTCATCTCTTGGAGGAATAGCTGACATTGGCAGAGAACGAGTATTCCGCATCCCGGTGCGAGTAACCTACAATGACGCGAAGAGACTCCAGTTTCTTGCAGAGTTAGCGAACCCCGCCATCCCCCTGACGCGACTGATGCGCACCCCCGTTCCGCACGGGTTCAAAGGAGTCGATCTGCTCGAGACGATGTTTTGCCCTCCGCAGCCGACGGTCCGGCCAACGCCCGGCGCTGCGGCGCAGGGACCGAAACCTCCGTCGGACCCGATCCCCATCGATCGAGCACTCTGGTTCATCCGCGTCCTCGGCGCAAACGAGATCACGACGCATCGCGGACGAGCGCAGCCCGCAACCGTCGGCGTGCAGGCTCCGTCACCCGTGGCCGCGACGCCGAGCTCGACTGCTACGGCGCCACCTTCCGCTGCCCCGCTCAACAGCAACGACTGGTACACCGGCGAGTTCACGAATGCGTTCACGGCCTGGCTCCGGATTCAGCTGGGACAACTCGTCCTCCCCGCCCGCCCGGCCAAGGCGGGCGCGCCGCCACCACCGAAAGCTCCTGCCGGCGTGCTGGGCGACGAAAAGAGCAAAGCCCGTTGGCTCGCCAAGTGGCAGTACTCGAACCAGCTCCTGCACCAGTTGTACCGGAAACGGCTGATCTCGCCGCGGCTGCTCGTGCAGTGGCTCAGTGACTTCCTCGGAACGGCCAACCTCGCGCAGCTCGGCTTTGTCTCGCAGCTGATCCACGACAACCTCGTCGATGTCGCCGAGTACGTCGTTGTCGGGCGGCATTGCGTGCGCGCTGCATGCGCAAAGATCGACGAGATTCGAGCATCTCCTGCCCGAGCGACCATGTCCAAGGTCGAGCAGTTACTTATCAACATTGTCCAGGTGTTGTATGACAGCAACCCCGAGGTGATCCTGAGTCCGGCAACTTGGACGCGGCACTCTGCGCGGCTGTCCGAGCTGCTCGATTCGACGACACCGACGTTCCAGGATTTGACGCGGCGAAATGAGGCACTCGTCGCTGTACCGCCCGTTGTCGACGCCGGGGCCAGCCCACGACGACAGCAAATGGTGGAGGTGAACAAGCTCGACTCGATCGCAGCCGAGACGGACATGGCGGCACTGTGCAAATCCTACTTCAATGGGGCTTGTGCTCCGACGTCTCCCAAGATCGACCTCGCCAAGCTCGAGGAGAAGGTCTTCATCCTCGTCAACTGGGCCATGGGCCTGTATCAGCTCGGAATACACCGGCCGTACGCCGTGTACACGTTGCTAAAGAAGTGGCAAGAGTGGCACGAGGAGCAGCGTTCGGAGCCGTTCGACTTCTTCGACATCCTGTACAAATGGCTCGACACGAGTGCCGCCGCGCAGCGGCCGGACAACGTACTCGCGATCGGCATCGCGTTCGGCGAGATGACGCGCCAGGGCATGTTCTCCTACGGCCGGTATATCCGCAAACTGATCGCGGTCGGACACAGCCCAAGGAACCACACGGGACCGCCGTCGCACCACCTCGAGCTGCTCCGCGCCATGCCTATCTTTGTCGAGTCGAAGGAGCTGTGCGTCCAACGCCGCCTGATCCTCAGCGGCGACTCGGATCCACGAGAACGAGAGCGTGGACAGGCCGAGGAAGACGCGGCGCTCGAGAGCTTCAAGCAGGAGCTCAAGGAGTATGTTCCCGAGATCTTTGGGCTGAAGCGTTATGGACGCAGTGCCACGTTCAAGGAACAGATCGACTATCAGCTCCCCTCGGCCGCGAGTTTGAACCGGTACGAGTTTGTGCAGACGCGGTTCTGGATGTTTGCTGCGGCCGTGAACGCTTTCAAAAGGTAAGCTGTTCATTCTCGACTCTGAGCTGACGCTGCAGACAAGGCCCGCAACCGGCAATGAGCGCCAGCACGTTTGCGCGCATCATCAACGTGTTCAACCAGTGCTGGGCCTACTCCACGACTACTGACGTGAGCTGTCAAGTTGAGTACTGAAGCTGACCCCAGTTCCTTGTTAAGGGCATCGTAGGGACAGAAGACGAGGAGATTCTCTTGATTATCCTGGACGCGATCAAGCGCCACGCCGACGTTTGGACGTGCATCGACCGCTGGAATGAGATCACCACCGCACTCATGGAGCGTTTCCGCGTCATGCAGCGCAAGGGGCGGTTCTTCCCTCCGCTCGCTGCTGTTCTGTTGATGCTCGCGCAGCACAACCGTGTTCCGCCCAACGCCGAGGAGGAGGTCCGCGCGGCGAGCGAGGCGCACCGTCACAAGTCGCCCGCGACGCCCGCCTTCCCCGTAGACCTGGATCAGAGCCTGCAGGGGCTGAAGCAAATCATCATGTCTGGAGACGCGGCAAAGGCTTCTGCCCTGTCGTCCAAGATGTTCACGCGCCACGGCAAATTCTCCGCATGGTCGGAGAAGTGGTGGGCTGCCATCATCGAGGCCGTCCAATCTGCCGACAACAGCAAGGCGGACGCTATCATGGCCGCTGTCGCGCATATCTGTGAGGTGGAGGATGTCGCAGGCGACGGCTCGCTGCGGCCAGTCGTCGCTGCGTGGTTAGACACGCTCGTCGTCGCCACGAGGCTCGAGGTGTTCGGTCGCCGAAACGTACCCCCTGTCGTACGTCTGCTTCTCCAGCTTGTTGTCAATCGACGCCTCGGATCCGCCGTGCTCCTGGAGCGCCTCGTCTTCCCCGAGCTCAAGCACGCAGCCACCCTCGCCTCTGCCGCCCACCCGCGCCTCGGGACGAAGCGGACGCACGCCATCGACTGGGCGGTCACGATGACTCAGCAACTGCTCCTGTGCACGGCGCACAAGACCCTGCCTCCCCAGAACCTGCGCGAGGCGTACATTGTTCAGACTGCGCGTGCCGCCGTCTTCCACGCGAGTAAGGTCGAGGGCCTGATCTCGCACCTCCCCGTCCTTGTTGTGTTGGAGCGCTCCAAGGTCGTACCCGAGAAGATCCGGACGCAGATCGGGGAGATTTTCCGCGGCCTCGCGGCGCTGCCGCAGTTCAAGACGGCGGCCTTCCGCAACCTCGACGGACTGAAGGACTCGTTCCTGTCCAACGACTGGATCAAGCGCACGAGCGACTCGTCGCTCGAAACGGGCATGGTGGAGGGTCTGAAGCTCATGATGTCGGACAGTACGACGCGGGACAAATCGTCTACGAGCCTGGCGATCGAGCGCGGGGCGCGCTACAGCGCCTGGCGCTGGACGAGGGTTGTGCTCGAGATGCGTGTCGAGTTCAAGCGGCTCACGATGCGGATCACGAACAATGACGAACCCGTCGAGGCGCGCCAGCAGATTGCGCGTATCGTCCGTTCATCTCTGGACCGCGAGGCGAGTCCGGACGACATGGATTTGCTCGTCGAGGCGTTCCGCGGCGCAGACAGTGTCGTTGCGCAGGAGATTCTCTCAGTTGGGCTGGACCGCCTCAGCGTGCTCCTGTCCCAACTCCTCAGCGCTGAGAATCAGCACCAGGTCGAGGACACGGCGGCGGCGGTCGACCAGGTCCTCCGCGTCATCCGTAGCGCGGGACGGCAGGAGAGACTCGAGGTCGCCACTGCGGCGGCGCGAGACCGGCTCTTCAACCTCCTCACTGTCGCTTTCCAGAGCATCGAGCGACAGGTTACGTCCGAAGACGACGTGCAGCTCCTTCCCGGTGCCAAGCCCGCCGAGCCCGGCAGCGTGCTCCAGGTCGTGTTCAAGCTGCTTCGCTTCGCACTCGCCCTTCCCTCCCAGGACACCATCGTCACTGCCGCCCCGCGGCCCGACTATGCCCAGCTCGACACGGCATTCCTGCACCTTGCGGTGGTGAGTTTTCTTGCTGAGAAAGAATGACTGACATCCAGGCCCTCAGCGGTAGGTCGCAGGAGGTGTTCACGGACCTGGACACGATGCGCGACCTGCTCATCTACCTCGTGGATTCTACGCCAACCTCGTCCCAGGCAGCAGTGTACCAGGCGCTGTCGTACGAGATGTCGACGAGCGCAGTGCAGGACCTGCTGACTGCGCACCCTTCTTTCGCGTCTGCTCTGCCTCGCCCACCGCCAACGTTCCGCGCCATGGCGCTGAGCGGGAGCCACGTCGCCGAGTCGGAGGGCATTGCTCTCGACGACCGGCCCTGGGAGATGATGGAGCACCTGACGCCGCTCGAGACGCCGTCGCACGTCGACGTCTTCCTCTCCTCGAAGCCGCTTAAGGACACGGCCTCGATCCCCATCGCCCTCTTCCGCCCCCAGCTGACGAGGGACGAGGTGCCCGTCCTCTCCACGTCCCCGGAACCTTGGGACTATGCCTCGTCCGAACGCAACCTCGGCAACGGCAGCGCGGGCGAGCCCATCAGCGCCCGCCAGATGGCGACCATCCTCTACGCGCCCGCGCCGGCGGAGGAGGAACCGACTGCCCCCGCCGCTCCAAAGCGGGCGAGGAACGCAACCCCCGTCAGCGTCAAGGGCACGGGGACGACGACGGACCCCATCGACATCTTGGAAAGTAGCGAGGAGGACGAGCCGCTGCAGAAGAAGCCCCGCACGGCAGCGGCAGCAGGCAAGACGACCCGCGCCAGCACGGCAGGCAAGGCGCCGCGCAAGGCCGCGCCGGCCAAGAAGGCGCCCGCGAAGGCACCAGCCAAAGCGCCGGCGAAGACGACGGCGGCCAAGAGCAAGACGACGGCGACGGCCAAGAGACGCAGGAGCGGCGGGGCAGAGTAATCCCGCATTGGCTCTGCGCTGACGAAGCGCGGTATGCAATGCTGCTCGCGTTTGTCATTTCACTGTGGGAGGCCGACGGGCGGGCGTCGCCGCGGGCCATGCCATTGCCTGACGGTGGAGGCTGACTGAGCGTCGGTGCCGGCGCAGTGGATGCAGCCAGTGCTGTCACCGTGGTACAGGCTGTCGCATTTGGAGTATTGGAGAAAGTGCCAGAGTGCCTCTGCCATCAGTGACACCGAGCGGAGGACCGAGCCTCCTTTCGCTCTCTCTCCCTCTCTCTTGCATAGGAACAGGTCCGTCTGTATGTTGTGAAAGTGTAATGTCGTTCATACCTCATGCATTAGCTGGACCCTGAGCCGAATTAGGAGAACAGAGTGCAACCATGACAGCCGACGGAGGAGAGCGGACTGCACGTGACCACGGATTAGAAAGTTGAGGGTGAGATTGCTTACTCAGCCGAATTGATGGGCTTGGGAGAGAGGCTTGGGTGAGCAAAGGTCATGTGCCCATTGGGCCCATTGGGCTTTGCCTTGGCTTACGCTGTACGCTGTGCATTCGAGGCGTAGAGAAGGGGGGCGGGCAAGTGCGAAAACACACAGGCGAGTTCAGGGTGATGCCCGCCGGAGTATGCAGAACATGAGAAAGCCGCAGTTGTAACGCGTCGAATTCACAGCCGATGCTGCTACAGGATCTTTGGTTTTGCTTTCCTTGTTCCCCTTTCGATCTTACATCACCTGATAACAATCCAAGATACCCCCCACACGCATACTCGCACTCGCACTCGTCCATACACGACTGCCTGCGACTGCGTCACTGCGTCATACTCGGTCCTGCGTCCTGCCTTCTGGTTTCCTTCGCCCGATTTTAGCGAACCGATCGGAGTGAGGACTTGGGCGACTACGATGGACGCGATCGACCTCACCGGAAGCGGAAGCGATGAGGACGACCCGAAGCGCCGCCCCGGGCCAGAAGGAGGACTCGGCGCACACGCGGCTCCGTCTACTGCGGAGGGATTCGCCACCTCGACTTCGGGCGCTGCAGGCGCTGCGGTTGGAACCACCGCCCATCCCTCTGCCTCGTCGTCGCCGACGCACAGGCCTCTTGGTCAGCAACCTGCTTCATCATCAAGTCACAACAACCACAACCACGTCAACCACACGCCTGCCCACGCATCTTCCTCTTCCTCGCACTCACTTCCTTCTCTCTCCTCCACTTCGCACTCACCCACAAGCAACAACACGATACACCGACCTCATTCCTCGACTGGAAGCACACCGGGATTCCCGCCAGCTTACCCAGTGGCAAACACAGCCGACGACGACGTGATGGTTACGGGCCAGAGCGGGCCGTCCCCGAACTTCGGCGCAATGCTGGGCGCAGCGAGCGCGGCGGCGCACCACCAGCCCCCCCATCTTCCGCGCTACCCCTCTGGTTCCTATTCGAACGGCGCTGGCCCCGGTCCCAGCTCGTCCTCGAGCTCGGCGGGCCCTTCTCGAGCTAACGACGGCGCCTCGGCTGCTGCCGCTATCGATGTCGACAGCCTGCCGCCTGCGCCCGTGTCGCGCCGCCCGAATCCGAAGAAGCCCGTCTGTATCGGCGCTTTCATGAGCAGGGCTATCATGCTGTACCCCCAGAGCTGCGCTATGGCGGGCTGCGGCCCGCCCCAGGGGAGTAAATGGGACTTGGTCAACTTTCGCGGCGTAGAGATGATCCGCGTCAAGCTCAAGGTGAGTACACAGGCACTGCATTGAGAGGCGAACGTCCTGTAGCTCGGCAGTGCGGACTTCCCTGGCCCCGTAAAGGGATCCAAGGTCGATGGCGGACGGATCTCGGCGGAAGGACGTCGCTCCGAGGGAAAGGAAGCTCGGGGGACGGAGGACAGGGACGCATTCCGCAGATCCGCACGCACCCACACACCCTTCGGTTGTGAACTTTGCTGACGATAACAGCTGCGCAGGGCTGGGACACAGGGACGGCCTAACGAGCCGTGGACGACTGTGAGCCGGGATACGATCCAGGTCCTCACTCGTGAGTAGCTATTTGAACGGTCTGGAGCTGACAAACAGCCGACATGCGATGCTACATCGGCGACCTTGACGAGACGATGGCGTCCCACCTCATTCCGATGCTGGAGCGCGGCCTTTGCCGCTTGGAGGGCTTTGCTCTGCGTCTGCAGCCCAATGCTGTGAGTGAAGTCGAGCTCAGGATCCGACCAACTCAGCTAACCCCCAGCCAACGTACGAGATTCGCATCAACGTCATGATCTTCACGCTCCCGAGCAACATCAACTACATTGTCGACACGCTCACGTCGCACAAGATCTTCCTCCTCGACCCGATGCCGCCGTACGACCCGCAGCGACACACCGACCATCCCGAGTACATCAACGGTCACGGGTCCGGCGAGATTGCGTACAAGCTGTACCTGCAGTCGCGCTCGAGCCAGACGTACGGGTACACGCAGCAGGACAAGGCGAAGCAGGTCGAGGTGCAGCGCGCCCAGGTCGACGAGGTGTTCAAGAGCATCGACAACGGCATGGAGCTCGAGCAGACGGATCCGGGACCGTGGATCAAGACCGAGCTGTTCCCGCACCAGCGCAAGGCGCTAACCTTCCTCCTGCAGGGCGAGCAGGACTGGTCGTCGCTCAAGGCCGCGCGCAAGAGCTACCGCAAGCTCACGGGCAAGAAGGACAAGCCCGAGCAGGACGAGGCTAGCCGAGACTCGACGCCCGGCGACAAGGCGGCTGACAAGGACAAGGCCAAGGACAAGGAGGACAACCTCCGCAGTCTCTGGGAGGGCCAGCCGGACGAGAAGGGCCGCATCAAGGTGTTCAAGAACAAGGTCACGGGCGAGACAGTGCGCGGCAAGCGGCCAAAGGACGCCAAGGGTGCCATTCTCGCCGACGACATGGGTCTCGGCAAGACGTTGTCGGTCGTTTCGCTGATTGCCGCGACGCGCTCGGCCGCCAACCAGTGGCACGACAAGAAGCTCGAGACAATCTCGCCCGTTGCTAGTGACGACGAGGGGAAGCCAGAGCTGCCGGCCAGCGTCATGACCACCAAAGTCTTTGGCATGCCCGAGGGCGCCGAGGTTGTCGAGGGGTCCAAGGCGAAGAAGCGGCGCCGGGACAAGGAGTCGGACGAGGCGACGCGGATCCGGCGCTCGCAGCTGGTCCGTCGCTCCAAGGCCACGCTGCTCGTGTGCCCCATGTCGACGATTACGAACTGGGAGGACCAGCTGCGCGAGCACTGGGACGGTAAGGTTGAGGTCGTTGGCGGTCAGTCGGTGGAGAAAAAGAAGAAGGACGACAAGCCCGTCGACAAGGACGACCTCCTCCGCGTGTACATCTACCATGGCACGAGCCGGCGCGCGGACCCGCGCTTCCTCGCCGAGTTTGACGTGGTCATCACGTCCTATGCCACGCTCGCAAACGAGTACTCGAAGCAGTGCGCGACTGCCGACGACGACACCTCGACTCCTGCCACCCACACGACGGCGAACAGCGACGACGACACAAAGGACAGCTCGTGCAACTCGCCCGCCAAGCCTGGCAAGTCGGAACCGCCAAAGCCTCTCGCGTTAGAAAAGGCGCTGAACCAGACGAAGAAGAAGGGAGGACGCCGGCGCGGCACGCCCGAGCCGAGCCCGCTGCAGAGCGTCGACTGGTTCCGCGTCGTGCTCGACGAGGCGCACAGCATCAAGTCGTCGCAGACAGTCGCGTGCAAGGCGTGCTGCTACCTCGAAGCCGACCGCCGCATCGCGCTGACGGGTACGCCGATCCAGAACCGGATCGAGGACGTGTGGGCCTTGTTCAAGTTTCTGCGCCTGTCGCCGATTGACGACAAGGAGGTGTTCAACAAGTTTATCACGACGCCGTGCAAGACGGGCGAGCAGATTGGCATCGCGCGCTTGCAGCTCATCATGCGCACGTGCTCCCTCCGCCGCACCAAGGACACGGAAACCGAAGAGGGCAAGAAGATTCTCTCCCTCCCGCCCCGCCGCGAGTTGCAGGTGTGGCTCGACCTGCGCGAAGACGAACGCGCCATCTACGACGAGCGCCTGCACGACATCAAGAAGGAGGTCGACGAGCTCCAGGCCAAGAAGGAGCTGACGAAGAACTATGCGCACGTGCTCCAGCACCTTTTGCGTCTGCGGCAGACGTGCGACCACGTCGATCTCGCCGGTTCCGGCGTGACGGAGGACGACTACAACGATGGCGAGATCATGGGCATCGACGACGCCGTGGCGGGCATCGAGCGGCACGGGCTGACGCAGGGACGCGCGCTCGCCGTGATCTGCGCGGCAAAGGACAATGACAACTGCGTGTGTGCCGAGTGCGGGCACGACTTTTCGCCCTACTTCCCCTCTGTCGGTCTCGGGGGTGTCGTCGAGGACGACGCCGTCAAGGACGAGGCCAAGCCCGAAAAGGGCAAGAAGAGCACGCACCCCTTGCTCACCAAGTGCCTGCACATCTTCTGTCCTGGTTGCTTCAAGCGGAACACGTGGCCGCAGTGGCCGAAGAACGTGAAGGGGTGCATGCGGCACTGTGCCAAGTGCTCGCGCGAGCTGCGGCTGGACAAGGACGTAGCGGACGTCATCCCGCCGAGCGAGCTGGACGACGAGACGGCCAAGCGTCCAGCCCCAACACGGAGGAAGTGGCGCCGCCAGCCCGGCGAGCACCTCATCATGAGCACGAAAATGCAGTTCCTGCACGACGAGCTCATGAAGCTGTCCCGCCAGAACAAGCACAGTGCCAACTACGACCCGTTCGGGACGCACGACGACGGCATCGTCGAGACGGACGACGAGGGCAACCCCATCCCGACGAAGAGCATCGTGTTCTCGCAGTGGACGACGATGCTGGACCGGATCGAGGACATGCTGCAAGAGTCCAACATCCGTTTCTGCCGGCTGGACGGGAGCATGACGCGCGAAGCGCGTGCCGAGGCCATGGAGGCGCTCAAGACAAAGGGCGTCGAGGTCATGCTCGTCTCGACGCGCGCGGGCGGCGTGGGCCTCAATCTCACCAGCGCATCGCGGGCTTTCCTCGTCGATCCATACTGGAACCCATCGGTCGAGGCACAGGCCATTGACCGTATCCACCGCCTCGGGCAGAAGCGGCCAGTCACGGCTCTGAAACTCATGATCAATGGATCCGTCGAGGAGAGGCTGCAGAAGATTCAGCAGAAGAAGGAACACCTCGCCAAACTCTCGTTGAAGAATATGACGAGAAAGGAACTCATGGAGCAGAAGGCGGAGGAATTGGCTAGTCTGTTTAGCTAAGGCGGTCGAAGGCGGTCGAAGGCGGCCGCTAGGCCGAGTGCGGCCAACTGAGCCCGACTGAGGTCGACGTCGTTGATTCAAGACGGGTAGATATAGGTTAGAATAGGCGGTAGACGTAGATCCCACAGTGTATCATAACCCCATTCCCACCACTGCATCTAGCAAGCACAGCACATATGCAATCCACGCATGTAGATAATCATTTTTGTTCACATTTGCAGCAGCCAACAAACGAACTATTATGGCATTTCAAGTACCTGGCGAAACTACCTAGAGCTCGCGGGCAAGCAACGGATGGAATTGTAGGACGGATCATGAAGGGGAGAAAGTTAACAACAGAAGAAAGCGGGGGCGACTGAGGTCGTGGAGTGTTGGTCTTGTCTTGGTCATGATTTGGGTATTATACGTTGGAGGTGTTTTAGTGCCCGTTGGACCCCGGAGAGCCAAACGTCACAGTCATGGTGGAGATGACGCTGCTGGGCCTCGCGTCGTCGACGACAACCTTGCGCTCGCCGTCGCGGTCGTGCAGCGCCACCATCTCGGGCTCGGGCGGGGTCACGAGCACCTCGCGGGTACGTCGTTTCTGCTCATAGCTCGTGCTTGCACTGTCGATGCTCTCGTAGCTCTTCTTCTGCGTCACCTTGCGCGGCGGCGGGCGTAGCACGAGCGGGCGGTACGCGATCGTCGGGCGCAGCTTGTACACCTCTTCCTGGTCTAGGGGCTCTTCCTCGACGGGCGTGATCTCGTGGTCCGACTCGGCCGTCGAGGGAGACCGGATCGCGAGCTTGCGCGTGCGTCGCGGCGTAGAGCGCGAGGAGCGGTACGACTTGCTCGACCGCACCGAACCCGCGCGCGTCGTGTAGTCTGACACGGGGGAGGACGGGCTCGAAGGCTTGCCACGGTAGTCGTGCGAGTCCTCCGACTCGTAGTAGTGCGAGTCAACAGAAGAGCCGTGCCCGTCATATGAACCGTGGCCATCGTGAGAGCCAGCCTGGGAGCTCTGCACCTCGGACTGAGGCAGGAGAGCAAGCTCAAGCTGATGTCAGCTTCACGTCAGATGGAGTAGCTTACCTTGGCCTGGATGATGGCGACACGCTGCGAGATACTGTCGTTCTTGTTCGTCGAGAGGAAGCGGTCGGCGTTACTGACTTCGTCCGTGTCGACAATAGAGCCGAGGTGCTCGCGGCGGATAGAGCCATCAATGAGCGCACCGAGGACACTGACGGGGTTGTTCGACGTCTGGCTGTCCCAGGAGAACGTCGTCTGCGTCGAGTCGCGCGCTCCCGGTCGCCGGGGCTTCTTCGGCGCCAGGGGGACGGAGTAGTTGCTGAGCGGGGTTCCGGGTGGCGAGTCTGTTGGCGTGGTGGGCGCGTCGGCCGGCTCGGGAGTGGGAGGAAGAAGCCTGCGGAGGTCCGCAGTGATGGGCATGTGCTCGAGGGCGTTTGTGATTTGCATCTCAATGGCGTCCATGATGGCGTTCCGTTCTCGCTCAAGATCCTGGATACTGCATGTCAGTTGAAGTCAAACACACGCTAACTCACGATTGGTGCATGTCCGACAGCTGGCGCATCGCTTCGGCGCGAGCGCTCTCAGTCTGGTTCAGTTGCTCTTGGAGATGAGCGTTCTGCTTGGTCTGCTCCGTGTTGACTGTTGTCAGCTTGAATCCGAAGGACCGACAGCTCACTGTTAGAAAGACGGCGGGCCTCGCGCTGTTCCTTGTCGATCCTGAGCTTGAGTTCGGACGCCTCGATCGCCAGACGCTCCGCATACTTCTCGAAAGTCTCGAATCGCTGCTTCCAGTGTTCGCCTTCCTGCACTAACTTCTGCAGGCGGCGGGTGATGCGCGACAGCTTCAGGTCAAAGTCGTCACGGCGCTCGACATAGTGCACTGGGGTCAGTTTGACCGCTGGATAAACGCAACTCACAAGCACGCTTGCGCATCATCGCCTTGGCGAGCATGTCGTTGGCCGACAGCTGCTCCTGCGCACGGAGGAAACCAGACTTGGTCAGCCTCTGGAACAGCGTGGGCTTCTTGTGCTGTTGTGTCAGTTCTAAGTCAAACGGATCACCAAACTCACCTTGTCGGCCATGATCTTGTCGAACACGGAGATAACCGCATTCTGGTTCCACCAGTCGGGCGGGTGCAGGCGCTCGCCGAGGTAGCGGGGCCGGATCGGGCCGTGGTTGACACGGTTTATGTTGCGGAACGCCCCCTTAGGGAACGAAACGCGATACTCGAACGGCACAGACTTCTCTGAGGGGTACGACGGGCCAAAGGAGGCAAGAAGCTTGGCACGGGCCTTCATGCGCTTCTCGCGCGGCGTGACAACTCCGGCGGGGAACGCCTTGCAGCTGACAGTGTTCGTGTCGAGGTCGACGATAACGACCTCGGGCGGCGGGGTCAGCATGTACCGAGCCTCGGTCGGCAAGCCGATGATGTATGGCCCAGGGTCCTCGATGATGAACGTCGAGTCGCGCGTGTGAATGTGCGGCAGCGCGATGCCGTTCCAGCCACGCAGCTCGACAATATACTTCAGCGTCTGAACCGCCGTGCCGAGCATGGGCGGGTGCCGCGACGTGACGATGACACGGCCAGAGTTCGAAAGTGCCACCTCCACGCACGTGATGATGTTGTCAAGGTCGAGGCACTGGAAGATGGGCCACATCTGGAAGTCCACCTTGAAGATGCCCTTGTCAAAGTCGAGTGCGCCCGGCATCGTAGCCTCGATGACGACCTCGTCGTTCCGCGAATTGCCAATCGGCAGCCTGAACAGGTCACCTGGACGAGGCGCCTCTGCGTTGAGCAGCGTGAAGATCTGCCGCATATGAGACCGGGCGTCCTTCTGGTATCGTGCCCACTGGATGTCAGCTTGAAGAACTCCCCTGGGCAAGCTTACGCTCAAGCGCAAGTAGTCCTGCATGATGTCGTAGATAGGATATCGAGACACTGCTGTTAGCTCGCGAGTGGTCGATGGGAGCTCACCTAGAGTGAGGCCATACGGTAGCCAGAAAACGTCAGTCGACTCCCCGAAAGCGGGCACGAGGTTGGACAAGGAGGCATTGGCGTCTGTGCTGGTAAAGGTGGTTTCCATGTCCGAGTCGACACCAGTTTCACTCGGTGTGACATCGGTGGGCGTAGACGGGTCAGACTTGAGCCACGGTAACTTGCTGCGGCGCCTTGCTCGCTCCTTGATCGCAGTCGACTCGGACAGACCCGAGTCCTCGCGGTGGCGAACACCGACACGCTGCCTGAACTCGTTGAGCTTGTCGGCGCGATCCTTGTCGGCGTGCGACCACACGGTGAGCGTGACACCATAGAAGATGAGGTCGGACGAGCTGGTCGTGCCACGGAGGTGCTCCTGTCCGACGGGCACAGGGTTGTAGGGCGTGGACGCAGAGGCGGGGTTGAAGTTGTCGTACTGCTGGGCGCCGATCTTGGAGGCCCGAGTGGCTTGGGCAGCAATAGCGGACAGGGTTCCCTGGCGGGCCACGGAGAAGGTGAACGTGTGACAGGTCGTTGGGGGAGCTAAGGTCGAGTTGACGACCTCGATGTCCTTCGGATGAGCATACTTCATCGCTCGAGCGACGAGGCGCGAGGCACCCTCAGGCTTGGTGCCCGGAAGGGCCTGCCCGTTTGCGTCTCGGCGCACCGTGCTGCCCGAGCGACCCGACTTGCTGCCCGAGCGTCCGGCAAACTCGTCGCTCTTTTCTCCGCTCCATGTGTTCCCGAGCATGTTCGGACGCCAGAAGACGCCCAAGCTGTCCTCCATCGGCTGCACACCTAGGACGGCATCCTTGTCCGACAGGGCCCACTCGGAAGGATCCTTTGAGGAGGCGTTAGTCACCATGCGCCAAGACAATTGGATTAACTCACTTTGAACAGGCCAGTAACCAGATACAGCGATGCGAGGCGGGGCTGAGGGTCTGCGTTAACAACCTTCTCCGCCTTTGCCTTGACGCCGAGACTCATGACGCTACGATTGAGGCGTTTGTCAAAGCTTCCAATGACTCCAACTCCTCCATCGTGGCCATTGCTCTGCCCGTTAAGCGCAGTGACCCGATCGGCTGTTTCGCCCGTACGTGCTTTGTGGTTCTGGCTCGACTTGTCCGGGCGCAAATCACGGTTGGTCCTGGCATGCGTCGTTGTCGAGGAAGGTGGCGCAGAACGCCTTCCTTGACCACCACTCCCACTGCCGCCACCGTTACTCGAGCTCCCTGTGATCACGTTAGGACCGAGAGAAGATTCGATCGCCTGCACCATCGTCGGCAGCAGGGAATCGTGCGAAGCCTTGTGCGGCATCGGTGGTCGGTGCTTGGTGACTGTCGCTCGGAACGAGCGAACCGAGCGCCTCGAGGCCGTGTCGTCGTCTCCCCTCTCCAAACTAACACTCTTGACAGAACCTGGCCTGATCGTGGGCGTGAAGTTTCCGTCGGAAGGTGGCCGGGGGAAAACTCGGACTGGCGGGGTAAGCGTCGACTGGGACTCCTTGCGGGTCGGTCCCCGAGGCTGGTCGGGAAGCGACCACTCGGACTCGGACGTCGAGCCGTGGCGGGTAACGTGTCCACCGCCGAAGCTGGTCTCTCTCTTGTGCGTTGAACGGGTGTGCGGGTATCGTGTCGTCTCTACTGTCGGCGAGGTCTCGCTCTCGCTCGTCGGGGCGAGCGTCGGAGAGAGCATGGTGAGGAAAGAAGGTCAATGTCGGACTGGGGTGAGAGTGTGAGGATGAAGAGAGATAGTGGAAGGAGGAAGGCGGTGAGCTTGAGCGGGGTGTGACAGGTGTGCAGGAGAGCAAGCTCTGTGGAGAGAGAGGGAAGGTACGCGGGGTGAGAGGGGTAGGAGCTTGATCAGAGATTGCTGCGATCACGTCGGACGTGGACGTGAGTTGGAAGGTGAATTGTGGTTGAAAGCGGTAATGTCTCTGGGGGGCTGGCGGCTTGCGGGCTGTTGGTAGGACAGAAGGAAGGGAAGGTGGAGAAACAAAGGGAAGACGAGACGTCGCGAGACGCAGGCGCGACCGGAGATTCGAGGTCGAACTCGCGGGTGACGGCTATGGCGACACGGACGTGATCGATCGCCTGATGAGCAGGGGAGGGAAGATGGTCGTGAGTGTCGGGCGTGTGGTTTGAAAGGCGTCGAGAGTGTCTCGGCTGCGGAGTGAGAGGGCGAAAGAAGTCGCAGAAATGTTCGGGAGAGGGCGAAGGCGAGGAGAGGGGGAAGGGTGAGGCGCTGAGGAGGGGGACAAGGGGGGGGGAGAGAGGGGAAGGGAGTGACTGTGGAGAGTGCCTGTTTGTTGTTACGGGGTGAGCTGTGCAAGAGAGTGAGTGAGTGAGTGAGTGTGTGTCTGGGTGAGTGCATGGTCAGGATCTCGAGCCTTTGTGGTGTGCGACTAAAGAGGCAGGTGTATGTGGGCGGGCGAGCGAGCAAGCGAGCGAGCGAGCGTCGTACAGTGGATGATGATTGTTCAAACGCAAAGATGCGCGACCCGTCGCACGAGCCACAGTGATCCGTGTGTAAGGACAAGACTAAGGACTCTTTAAGGACCGCTCAGGACTGAATCCAAGTTTAAACACACACCGTACCTAGCGTACAGTAGAGCGTACCTGGGCCGCGCACCGTGACCATCCTGTACCTAGAAAGACCTCACAGTCGACCATTTTGGTCCCCGTGCATAGCTTGTTATGCATTCCATCACAAGCTTGGACCAGTCAACGAGCTCGATGCACGTCCTGTGCACAAGTAAGTGAAGCAGAGGGGCTGACAGGTCCTAGCCCGCAGTAGTGCTGTTTCGTTTCAGTCCATGATGTGTCAGCACCGTCTCAGTTGTGTGCTGAGTCTCCGACGACCCCGGCGCACAGACCAGTGCTTTCTTGTCATCAGCGTCTTCTTCTGCGCCTGCTTCAGGCTCTTCGTCAGGCTCCCCGTCAGGCTTCGTCAGGTTGCGTGTCGTAACGTTCTCGTCGTCGACAGCACGAGGTGCACGCAGGGGCGACGTGACTGGCCCGGCTGAAGAGACAAGGAAACGTGTGCGCCAGACCCGGCGCCTCCGACGCCTCCGGGTGACGTAGAGCCGTCCAGCGAGCCGGAGGCGTTCCGTCGTGACACTCGACTGGCTCTCTGTCAGTGTCAGATCGGAGCAGGGCCCGTAGGGTCGGCGGCGTGGACCGGTGAGGCCTGCGAAGGGCCGAGTGTGCCGGAGTCCGCGGAGTCCTGGACCAGTCCAGAATCAAGAGGACGCTTATGTACTCCCAACGTCGCATGACGTCTCCATTCTTGTGCATGTGCCCGGCGGGTGTCTCAGCGCAGATGCACCCAGAACAGCAACTCGCCTGCCGTTGCTTGGCAGGATGAAACGCGAGACGCATTCGATAGAGTTGGTATTCATGTTCAGGAAAGAAGCGACGACGTCAAATGCGCCAGAAGCACGCCAGCAACGCCAGTACGCCGCCAGGTTAGTTGCCCGATTAACCCGATCGAGCATGCCCTGTGTGGACTTTTACGGCTGCCTTGAGTTCCTCGGTACTGATGTCTGGTCGAGGTGACGAACAGAGGACGAAACACTGGGAGTAGGTGGATGCGTAAGTCTGGTGAAGATCGGTGGTAGTGTGCAGTCCTAGTCATGCAGCGCGTCAAGCCGTCTCGTCCGATAAGCTACAAGTTGCAAGGTTAAGCTCTGAGACATGGTCGCGTTCACGATCTCGGCCCAACCCTCCATTAACTCCATCACTTGCCCCTCCATCACTTCATATCAGTCCCTCGTCAGCGGATCCGATCATCAAAGGAAATCATCAAGACGACGAGCCCACGCTCAGCAGAACAATTCGAAGCATTCAACGGGCATCCATGAACCCTTCCTTCAACTTCCGCCATCAGCCCCTAACCCCCGTTGACACCGTGCGTACTCATCAGTGATCGCATTAGCGTCATTCCGGCAGGCCAGCAGTAGGCCGATCGGTCTCAGCACGTAGCGGCTGTCGTTCGGCACCGGCTCCGGCACCGGAGCAGCAAGTGGTCGACAATGCCGTTGAAAAAGGAACAAAGTTCAATCTACCCGGCCCTGGATGCTTATCACGCTTCCGCTCTTCCCTCTCTTTTCAGTCCCACTAAAGTCGGTGCGCGGTGTCTTTTCACTGCCCGACCCCTTCAACCTCGCTGTCCTCGATTGGTGAGGTCATAGCCTTCCTTCTCCCTGAGCGCGTTTGGAATCGTTTGGGCATCCGCGTCAACGTCTTCACCCACCACGAGGGAGACGGGGTAGTCACTGCCGCGCGAAAGGAGGCATGTGCTCTGACCTCCAAGTCCTCGCCGACTTGGCCGATGAGCCGCAGCACTAAGCAGACCGGCTCACAGCCGTAATTGGCCGCACGGCGAGCACGACCTCTAGCGCTTACTGAAAACTCACCGATGCGGCTTACACCCAACAGAAGTGGCTGCTCGCTGCTAGAAAAAAGGAGCCAACCAACTGCACCAACGAGAAAGCGAGCGAGGTTGCTAGCGTCGACTAATCATGACAACGGGTTGCGAGCTCTCTACTGAGCGTCCAGGAATAGACTGTGGCGCCGGGCTTGCGCTGCGGAATCTCGCTGGATCTAGCCACGCTAGCCACGATCTAGGCCATGCTGAGAATAACGATCGTTCATTCTTTTGGATTCCGCCCTCGGGCTGAAGTTATGAAGTGTATGAACAGGGAGGTTCGTCTCGCGATGCCCAAAAACTACTACTACTGCTACTGACTTTCTACGTCTTGTCTACGTCTGCGACTACTGACAAAACACCATGCCTGGCTATGCGTGGTGCAGGGGTTCTAAGGTTGTTGTGGTTTATGATATGTTGAATTGAGGGGGGTCGTGATGGTCGTGATGATGTGCAAAAATGATGGCGCGGGGCCTGTGGGGGGCATGTTGGAGCGGGATGAGGGCGGGATGCTTCTTTCTGCCACAGGTGTGGACTAGCGTGCACCCCTCGCCTTACAGGATGGTGTCTGGAACAGTTCAAGAGAGCAGTTTCTCAGTAGCTGAAGCCATAGCCGATCGGCGTGCCCATCCCCGCTCCGATAACTCTACTATCGGTCATGCCGAGGTTGCGCCTGCACTGCACGATGGCGTCGCACCACATGCAGTCCTTGACGGGCTTGAAGCGGGCGAGGTCGCAATGCTTCTGGTGCATGAGGTATGCGTTTGCGACGTCTGCGTTGGGATACTTGTCCACGGCCTCGCGGACAGCCTTGGGGCTGTATCCGTCCTGGATCAGCGTCGCGATGCTGTAGTGCTTCGTGCGCTGGAGGGTGAGGTACTCGATCGCCTTGTCCGTTGTCTGGCAAAGACTGAGGGCTGTCCGGGCATCGCTCTCGGGCCATCCCTGCAGCACCAGGCTGGCGACATCGGCCGCCGACGCCTTGTGGAACACGCGCTTCAGCCACGGCCGGTCGGCCTTGAACGGCTGCGCCTCGCGAGGCAGACCGCCAACACCGGTAGTGATGCCGGTCGCGATGCTCGCGCCGCTGCTAGCGGTCGTCGGCGTGCTGGGCCGCGTCTCGAACCCGCGCTCGCTCTTCGCGCTCACGCTCTTCCCGCATACACTGCCCGCGCGCGTCACGTTAGTCATGCTCGGGACTGTCGGGAGCGTCGGGGACGAGTCGATCAGCGTCGTCCCGCTCTCGCACGTGCCCTTGGACGAGAGTGAGTCGGCAAGCGAGGCGCGTACGCCGCCCGGCGCCAAAGAGTGCGGGGAGTGAGGCGTGTGCGGCGTGTGAGGGCCAGAGTACCGCGTGCCAGGCGTGTGCGTCATCGTCACTTGCTGGCCGTGGGTGTATTCTGGCGTC
This sequence comes from Trichosporon asahii var. asahii CBS 2479, assembly GCF_000293215.1. Lineage (NCBI taxonomy): Eukaryota > Fungi > Basidiomycota > Tremellomycetes > Trichosporonales > Trichosporonaceae > Trichosporon > Trichosporon asahii. The sequence goes on from NW_014040850.1 coordinate 369,409, forward strand.
GAGGGAGTCGGCGGTAGTGGCGGCAGGCTCGGGAGGCCATGTCGCGGCGTCTCGGGCGACGCGGGGATGGGCGCACTCGGCAACGGCCGGCGCGGAGGGACAGTGCGCGCACGCTGGTCGGCGTGCTTGAACGCCGAGTAGACAATGATTGGGGGCCCGGACGTCGGCGATGTCGGCGAGCTGGCCGAGGCGGAGGATGTCGGTGAGACAGGGTGGCCAGGGAGGCCGTGGCCGTAAGCCGAATAGTTGCTGTAGGAGGCGGTAGACTGGGCGCCGTAGGGGTGCGGGCCCACCGACGCTGAGGGAGGAGGAGGGAGAGGGTGCGTCGGCGCCGAGGGGGAGGGGAGGGACTGGTGCTGAGAGTTGGGGGAGTAGGAGCGGACGCTCTGGGCCTGCGCCTGCTGCAGCGCAGAGGCGGAGGCGGTCGGTGGCGCGCTGTTGCATGACGACAGCGAGCTCACACTGGCGCTGCTCTTGTTATGCGGCACCGGCGGGCGCGACATGAAGCTGCATGGGTCGACGGACAGGAAGGCGTACTCTGGCCTGCAGGCGTCTTCCGGGTCCTCTTCGTCGTCTGCCGTCCGGACGACAGTGAACGAGTCGTGCTTCGAAGACATGCTCGACGTGCTTGGCCGGCCGGGCGAGAGGCCGGGCGAAAGGGGTGGCATGAACATTGTGCCGGTACTCGCTGCGTGGGTTGCGGTACGGGCGTAGGAGGCTATGCGCGCAAGCCCTGGATGTGGTTCACGTTCCGGGTTCGGCTTGGAACCAAAGACGCCTTCTGGAGTTTCGGGCGCCAGAGGGCTGAAAGAGAAGTAAGGGGCCCGCTCGGGTTTCGGGAGCAGTAGTTTTCGAGAGCTCGAAGCAGTTCAGAGAGAGGCAAGGACGCTGAAAAGTGAGCTTGAACACCAGTGGTTCGTCTAGTGACCGGCTTGACAGATCGGTCGAGAAATGTCTGTGAGAATAGAGGTGAGTGTTGGAGGAGGACGTGGGGGGACAAGCGATGGCCGCTGGCGGGTCGAGTGTCCGATGGTCGGAAAAGTGGAGAGAGTGTTCGTCGAAGGTCGAAGGAAGTCGAAAGGACACAGAGACGAAGTGTAGAGGAGACGAGAGGAGAGAGTGGAGTGAGGGAATGTGGGTCGGAGAAGGGTGCGTGTTTGTTTGTGACGTCTAGAGTGCAGGAAAGAGTGGGGAGGGGTGAGTTGCGATGAACGGGGAGCGTATATGTAAGCGATCAGTTTTGCGATCACTGAGTACTGCGAGGTGTGAGCGGCCAACAGCCTGAAAGGTCTGAACGGGGGTACGGTCCGTGATACCAAGTTTTCCTCTGGATCCTGTTCCTCTCGATGGCTCATGGCTCATGGCTTGCGGCGCTTGCGGTCATGGCCATGCCATGACATCGCACAAACCCTTCGCTTGCTTGTCTCTCTTTTCTGTGTGGACCCTGATACGGTCTCCGCCCCGGATGCCTCTGGTCAGGATCCTTCACGAGGTGAGAAGCAGCAGCAGGAGAGGATGAGGGAGAGGCGGCATGCTGGGCCAGCCAGAGGCAGCGAACATGACGGCGGTCAAAGCTAAAAAGAGACCGAGACGAGCTTTACGAGCAGAGAGAGGCCCTTTCTCTGCGGACCAGCAATACGAACGTCTGTGCCGGTTGGCCCTTACTTGCCTGGCCCCGTGCCTTGATTTAGCATGAGTAGCGCGCAGCCTTTCGCATACCCCTGCATCTGTTGGCGCAACAGTCACCCTTAAACGCGAAGAGGATACAGGACAACGAGCGGCAAGCGGAGGCCGCGAGGCGGTGGATGAGGTGAAGGGGTGAGGGCAGAGACGGAGAAAGGCGACCCAGAAACGCGGACAGTGTCGCAGTATCACAAGAGCAAAGTGCCGAATGCAGCAAAGGAGCGCGCTAGAGGAGCAGAGAGAGAGCAAAGGAAACATGCCATGATCATGTCAGACGATCGAGAGGGGCCAAGGGCCACAAAGGGTCTCAGGTAAGCCCAGGGTTGAAATCGGCGATCCGAGCGAACTCTGCTGGCTCTCACATCAGCAAACTCCTGACACTCGACCCTCTCCCATCTCACTAGCCCTCGGCCTCCCCTCGCGACACCGCGACGCGGCGAATCGAAAATGGCGTATCCGGGGCTCGAGCACCAGGGCCATCAATAGTACCAATCACGACAGGACCAAAGAGCCTATCCGCAGTTCGGCTCGCCGCAGCGCGCGTCTACCTCGAATCATCCCCCAGTGTCGGCCCTGTCCGGCCCTGCCAGCGCGGCGAGCCCTGCCGCGTCTGTGGTCATGACTACCATCAGCGTTGTACCCCGGACAGACATGCGTACTCCATGCGGGGTCCTGGGGAGCACTGGGGCTCGCCAGGGTCGCACCAGCTGGACCCCCGTCGTCCCCCACCTCTTGCCCCTCCCAAAATCCTGCTGAAATCGTGCCAGAAATCCTGGCGCTCCTGGCGTGCCCCACTCGGCGACCGAGAAGCGGACAAAACTTGATGGTCAGGTGCAGCAGCAAAGCGACCGACTGCAGGCGACTTTTCGCAATTGCACAGCGCGTCACTGGCTAGAAGTGGCCGCCGCGGTGCATGTGCTGCGAGCGATATGTTTAGAAGCAGAACAGTGGAGTCAGGCCTTACTCGGTTGCCATCTGGCGTCACTGGCTGCACAAGACCACCCTCAAACTGTCGACAGGCACATACCCGGATTCACGACCATACCATGAGATGGAGTGCGCGTCTCCATCAGACATACTGGAAGTGGACATTCATGGGGAACGGGGGTCAGTGTGTTCGTCGCCGGTGTCCCACAGCTTCGGGGCAGCGATCTCCACCTGGCCTTAACGCAGTGGGTCTGCCAGTCCGGCAGGCCAAGGAAGATCACATGCAGAGCGCGATGCCTGTGCGCAGCGCTTGGAACGCCTGTCGCACAACCACATCAAGCGAGCAGGCGACATGGCAGGTGAGGTGTCGGATTGGCCTGCCAGTAAGGTTTACCGCGCTCGACCACCTGCGCGTCCAGATCTGGCCGTTCCCTCTCTTCCCCCAGGCCGGTTGGGATATCAGATAGCTCTAGCTTGCCCGCGCGCGTGCCGCTTGTTCCTCCGCTTGTTCCTTGCATGTTCTCTTCTGTCATTCATTGTTCCCGGCCCAATTCATGCCGTTACATTCGTTCATAGGTGACAGGCTGCCACACTACTCACGTCAGTCAGTTACAATTCTCTCGGGATTCGGTTGGCACAAAGTGATCAGACTTTGCCGCTTCGGCACGCTCGGCACTGCATCTGTTGCTTCTGGCCAGTCTCGAAGCCCCGGAAAGTGGTCGTGTTCTGAAGCCACTGCATTCCCGTCGGAACCGACTATCCGCCTGAATGAGAGACACCGTGACGGACCCACTGCGTACCCAGACAACAGTGATGCCAGCCATGTCAGTCAGATGCGCAAGACAGCATCACTGCGCCCGCCACGGCAGCCACCGCATCGACCATCAGCCGCTCGATGCGCTCAGAGCGTCAGCACCCTCTATTCGGCGGTGGCGGTGTTCGTGGCGTCGGTCCGGCTTTCGCCCCGCAGTAATGCTTCGAACGCCCCGCCGGGATCTGAGCTATCCCCCCGCACCCGCACCCGACGCGTAGGCCATCTATGGGGGACGGCGATTACTCAACCGAACGAGATTGGCGAGCCGCAGCCTCTTCAATGACAGATCCTCGTCGCTAACAGACAGAATGGAACCCGAAGAGGTAATAGCGTGGTCGAGGTTGGAAGTGGCACAGACGGCCGCGATGGCAGGATGCGGCACAAAGGGCTCACGATGGCCATGCGCAGAGCACAGATGGACTATAATTCCACCGAAAGTCCCTCGGTGACTCTGAAGCGACCTTGCGCAGACCATGCGTTCAATGTCAATGTCAATAGAAGGACAGGCAAATGCGGCCGTTCCTAGCGGCGTTCGATAGACTGCTCATGGGGCCCTGTGCTCGCTTGCAAGGCCGCTCTTGCTCCTGCTTCTTGGATGCAGACACGTCAGCTTCGTCAGCTTCCACTGTGCCTTTCTGGTCTTCTTTGTCAACATGTCAACAACTCCTACCGATGCCCTCATGCACCCTCTGCACACCCTTGTGCCCTGCGGCCCCGCGGAGCACCCAGCCACGCTCCCGCCCCCATTCCGGAGTGACAGTGACGCTCGCGCCAGACGCCATGGGCTTGGCCGCCTCCCGTTCCCATCGCCACAGTGTAGCCTGCTGTGAAGCCAAAGTCCTGATTGTGGGAAGACAATGGACAGCCCCAGCTATCAAGTGTCCGTGCCGCGTCCCGAACGAATGAAAGAGAGGAGAGCGGAGAAGAGTGCGATTGTGATCGGGCCATGAATATGATTGAATTGGAATTCTGATCCGCTCTTCTGCTTCGGCACGTCGGCTTGTCTGACCACGAACCGAACAATCGGTCTACGGGGGGCTCCAGGCCTTCGGAGGCTTCGAGGACTTCGGACGCTCGGAGTTCCGGGATCACAGCAGTGCTGTCACTTCTTGTGAGGGGGAAACAGAAGGCAGCCGGGACATGGCTTTCCGCTTCCATCGGAGTTTTGATATCGTGAGCACGCCTTCGAGGTACAGCGGGGGGCACTGACTCTGAGCAAGCATACTCCCCTGTCATTAGAGACTCTACTCACATACGGGGCTGTGTGTCACTAGCCTCCTGTGCGTCGCAACCCCGCAGACCGAGTCCGCAGCCTACCTTCGGCCCCCCAAGACACAGGGAATTCTGATTACTGCCTATCACACCCTGCATTCTTCCATCGGAGGCTTGATGAGCCTAATGAAATGGCGCGGAGCAACACAAGCAACACATGCTTATTGTCCTTTTGCTGCTCTGAACGTATTTGGGGTCAAGGGCAGGGTCCACAATTGCATTTCTGGGGTTGGGCTTGGACCTTATCTCCAGTAGGCTAATTATTATGCTCGGACCCAGCCTCTTCGCGTATCGCCATTGTTGCGTCTGTAAGTCAGGTCCGAGATGTGTTCTGTTCTTCTGGGTCGACTTTAGTGCTCTTCTTCAGGCCTTATTGTATGACTGCGCAGAAGGTCTTTCGGTTCTGACGTCTTTCGGGGCGATCATCTGATCTGCGGCCATCAGATGGACTAGGCTAGGGAGGGTGACAGCCACGAGAGACCCAAAGTACACACGAATGGCGCATGTGTTGTGTGCTTCGTTGATAAAGGTACGGCATTGACATCAAAGGCCTTTCACATCTCTGAAAGTCACTAACCCCCAATGCACGCAGCTTGGGCCGTTTATCTGCTGAGGACGTGAAGGCAAGCGACTTTCGGATTCTCCAACAGGAAGCCGAGTCCACCTCGGCACTCAGAGGTGTTGACTTTCTAACTCTTGCGGGAAGAGACGCGAAGCTCCCCGCTTCCTCCTTCCTGCCATGCACAACGCATGCAGTCTTACCCGTCCCAGTCCACCGCGCCATCTTTCTTTCGATGTCGGTTGACGGCTGAGATCTTATCAGGTCCCGGTTGTCGGGCGGATTTGACCGAGAGTGGGCCTCCACCGGCTACTAAGATGTGTTGGGCGGCGGGCTCCGTCCTCATGCTTGCTGGTGGGCACCCGGCACGCCGGTCCCTCTAGCACGACTTTAACGCTAGCGTCAACGTTGCTGACAAGTTTCTCCGCATCGTTTCCTAACTACAAACGTCAACCAGCATGGCGGACAACAAGCTGAAGTACACTGTGCAGGAGTGTGAGTGCCCTCGTTCTGCTGACGCTCGCTGCGCTCGCTAACGTTTAAGGCGAGGACCTGCTCTGCGTCCCCGGGAGCATCTTCGAGCTGGAGCGCAAGACGCTCTGGGGCCACGAGCAAAAGGTGTGGAAGCACCAAGTCCCCACCTTCCGCGCGATGATCACGGAGCGCATGCCCAAGTTTGCGTCCAAGGTCTTCCTCTCCTCGCCGATCGCGGACCCGGAACCCTTCGACGCCCGCGAGACGCTGACGCACGGTGAGGCGTACGAGCGCGCAATCAACTTTGCCGCCCTCCTCCGCGGAGCGGGGGTCGGGGCCGGTTCCCGCGTCGCCATCGGCGGGACAAACTGCACAAGCTGGGTCATCGCCTTCCTTGGCGCGCACCTTGTGGGTGCCGTCCCCGTGTTGTTGAACAGCGGGCTGCACGTCGACGCAACCCTGCACTGCCTGAAACTGACGCAGCCGGACCTCATCGTCGTCGACGACGCGATGGCGGACCAGCTCGGGCCGGCCGAGGCGCAGCTGCGCGCCGCCGGCGTCCGCGCCGACGTGTGGTGCTGGACCTCCCTCGGCCACCTGAACAAAGCCGCGCAGCGCGTCGCCAAGGCCGTCCAGGACATGCAGCCGAACCACGCCAACATCCGCCGCGTAAAGGAGGAGCAACTGAACATTGGCCCCGAGTCCGACGCCATCATCTACTTCACCTCGGGCACGACGAGCATGCCCAAGGGCGTGCTCGTGACGCAGCGCCAGGCATTGCACATCCTCATTTCGACGCAGTACGTGCCTGCGCGCATGGCGCTGCGTCTCGGCGCGAGTCCCGCCGAGGCGACCGCCCTGGCGACGGCGCCAAAGGAGGACGCATGTGCGCTCCTGTCCATCCCGCTGTTCCACGTGCAGGGCAATCTGAACTGGCTCGTCTGCGCCGTGGCCGAGGGCACGAAGCTGGCCTTCCTGCGCCGCTGGAGCGTGCCGGACGCAATCAAGATCATGGTGCAAGAGAAAGTGGGCAAGATCGGGGGCGTGCCCGCGATCGCGACGAGTGTGCTCCAGTCCCCGTTGCTGCCGAAGAGCTTCCAGCTCGCCTCGACCACGTTTGGCGGCGCGAGCCCGCCCACCCGTCTTCCGGCCGACATTATGAGGCGCTTCCCCGAGTGTATCCCCGCCACGGGGTGGGGCATGACCGAGACCAACTCGACGCACACGTCCTTTGCTGGCGTCGAGTATGTCAACAAGCCCAAGAGCTGTGGCCAGGCCGTGCCCATCTGCACCATCAAGGTCGTCGACCCCAAGACGAAGAGGGAGCTGCCGCCCGGTACGCCGGGACTGCTCCTCGCGTACGGCTCGAACATTATGAAGTGTTACGTCAACAACCCGAGTGAGTAAACCGGACCGAGGCCGCAGGCCAAGGACCACAGTCGTCTGACCTGCCGTTGCAGATACGCAAACGAGGACCGCGCTGACGGCCCAGAGGCGACGGCCGAGACGCTCGTAGACGGCTGGCTGGACACGGGCGACATCGCCTACATCGACGCCGACGGCGACCTGGCCATAAGCGACCGGGCAAAGGACATCATCATCCGGGGCGGCGAGAACATCCCCAGTGCCGAGGTCGAGCGCGCGCTGGCGCAGGACGACCGCGTCGCTGAGGCGTGCGCGGTGCCCGTGCCCGACGACGTGCTGGGCGAGCGCGTCGGCGTCGCCGTCAGTCTGGCCCCCGGGGCTAGTGCCACGGAGGAATCTATTGCAGAGACCGTCTTCCCGAGACTCAGGTATCCGGCGCGTCCCGCCGTCGTGCTGGTTAGCAAGGGTCCGCTGCGTGAGTAGATGCCGAGCGAAGCGAGGCGAGCCAAGGCGGAGAAGCGAGGCGAAGCTGGGCTTGCTAGGCATCCTGGGCTTGCTAGGGTTGCGGGCGAGAATAATCTACGCTCAGCTTTGCATTTCAATGAGAGGATATGTGCTAACACCCCCAGCGTGGAACGCGAGCCAGAAGATCCTCAAGTCGGAAGTCAAGAAGATGGTCGTTGCCAAGTGGGAGAAAGCCGGGCGCAAGCCGCTCGTCGACCCGAGCCGCGCGAGGCTGTAGTCTGCGAGCGTAGCGAGTGCGCGAGTCCGCGCAGCGGCCGGTCCACGAGCTCGTGTGCCCCTTGTTCTCCGAAGAAGCGTCATAGCGGAGACTGTATAAGGACCAATAAATTATGCATCAGAAGTGGACGAGTGGTGGACAAGGCACGTTCGCTTGCGCTCAACATTGTGATGACCGAGGTCTGGACCAATCACCCTTCCAGAGCTGCTATTTTGAGCCTTGAGCCTGAGCCTTCTTGAGTATGTCGGACGAACATCGTTCCGTCTCCGTCGCGGATCCGTCGCGGGCACCGGTCAGGTAAGGCGTTGGAAGTCAAAGCTGAAGGAAGTGTCAGTGGACCCGTCGACTGTCAGTGGTCTGTCAGTGATCAGTCTCCTCGAAAGTCAAAGGTAGACACCCAGCAATGCTTCACGAATTCATAAAACTAGAACTTAAATGCTTTGCTTTGATTTGGTTTCCGTTCTCTCGAAAGCACAGCTTTACTTCTTGCCCTTCTGTTTTCCGTCAGCTTTGCGTCCTTCTTCAGCTATGCGGTCTGTGGGGAGTGGAAAGGAGGCGGGGTGGTGGCTTGTGGCATCGCCGCCGTCGTCCTGTCCCCTATCTCTATCCGAAGCTGCCCCAGGCTTCGGGCTCGCACAAAGTGCTCGCAATTGATAATGTCGCTCGCTCGGCCCAAGGCAAAATCCAGAGACTCATCCACGCTCGCAGCCTGGCGGCTGCTCGCGCGCCCTCGCAGACTCACCCTCAGCTCGCCCTTTCCGCCGTGGTGCTTGCCGTCGATCTTCTCAATCGTCTCCTCGACCAGCCTCTCGTTAGGCTTGGCGGGGGCGTCCGAGTTGTCGGCGGTGACGTTGGCCTCGGACTCGGTGTCCTGTGCGTTAGCATTGGGCGGCGAGAGATGGGATCCAGGTTGGGCTTTGGGAGAGGGTTAGGTGGGGAGGAAGGGGAAAAGGGATCCTGGAGGAGGTGGTGGTGGTAGTGGTAGTGGGGAAGGGAGCAGCCCAGGACTGCGGAGTCTCTTCGATCCACCCTTCTAGGACGGTGTTCGGCACACAAACTCAAGTGGTGTTCTCACGCCGAGTGCTGCGGGACACACCACGGGCACCACGGGCACCACGGGCGACAGTCGTTACCGTGACCAACGCTGAGCCCCGCTGAGCCAGAGGTTCACGAGTGGTTCACGAGATGAAGGCTCGGGCGATAGCCACAAAGGCCCAAGCTCCACCCAACCTTCTCTCTTCCCCATCATCCCTATCCCTCTTTCACTCATCGTCCCTTCTCTCCCTGCCACTGCCTCCCTCCCTCTCCCTTGCTTGATGACAGATTCAGTCGCCATCCTCGCCATCCTCGTCAGGCTTGACTCACCTCAGTGTTCTCAGTCCACCCCTCCTTGTCCTCCTTGATCTCCTCCGCGACCTCGCGGCGGGTCACGTACCCGCGTGCAGCACTCAAAGTGCGCGCAGGACGCACAGCGAGACGGAGGTTCTGGCGGAGGGCGAGCATGTTGTTCACTTTAGCTTTAGTTGGTAAGTTGTCAAGAAAGATGAAGGTGGAGAAGTCAGAATTGAGATATCATGTCTTATTGGAACGGGATTTATGCACCGAGCCCAGACGGATGCTTACTGGCAGACAGCTCGCGCATCGCGGAGCATCGGAGTGAGCATGACGATATCTCCTAGTCTCCAGCTGTGCCCCGCTGACCGAGGCCTTCTGCATTGTGGTTGCTGCAGCAGGCAGCAGGTGACAATTCCCAGCATGCCCTGACGTCATACACCCCTCCACCAATCACTGCCGCACGGATTCACCTAACCAGAGGTGCCCGCGTCATATCTCGTGCCCCCTGTGCTCGGACGCATCACGTTATCACTGCATGGCATGGTACAAAGGTATACAGACAAGCAGATGGGGGAAAGAGCAGGCAGGTGGGCTGATAGGGTCGGGACAAGAAACGGCGCCGCGAGTACACGACGGTGATGGTGAAGGGGACCAAGGGGGCGGGAATGTCATGGAATACAGGGTATAAGGTGTGTGGAGGTGACGCGGTGGCGTTGCTGCGCGCTGCGTTTCGGGTCATCGTCGACATGATAAGGACACGGGTTGGGATGGATGACAACGGGGCGAGCCGGTTCGCGCTGGCAACTCGCGACTGGCTCACTGCTCGCTTCGCTCGCACTTCGCAACTAGTCGTCATCAGCCATCGCAGCCAGCGGCTTGGATCGCGCAGCCCGCGGCACTGGGTCAGTGTACGACGCGGCCATGGACGAGCGCGACTCGAACGACTCGGCCATGCTGTGCCGGCTCGGCGAGATGTCGAGGGGTTCCTGGGTCACGTTCGCTGTGGGGGTTTGGGGAGCGCTCGGCTGCGCCGGGGCCATGCGGGGCGTGGAAGGCTCGTCGACATCGGGTGGGGTGGTCGTCATCTCATGCGAATCCACGCTGCCCATGTCGATCAGGTCCGAGTTCGAGCGTTCGGGCGTCGGCGCTGAGGGACCGGCGGAAAACTCGGTGATGCTGTCCCTATCGCTGACTAGTGTCTGGGGCTGGGTGCGCGTCGCGTTCACGTCCAGACTCCGCCGGCTGGCGGGGCCCAGGCTGTTCGATCCGAGCGGAGACGGGTGGTGCTCAGACGAGATCGTGCTCGGCGTGGAGGCCGAGGCGCTGCGTGCACGAGCACTGGAGGGACCGGGCCCAGAGCTCGAAGAGCTCGAGCCGCCGCCCATCGTCGTCGGAGAGGCGGCAAAGTGCACAGAGCTCTTCGAGTTGGCACGGCTGCGATTCACAGTGATCTTCGACAGCAGCTTCGAGGCGGCAGCCTGTGCACGGCCGCCGCCGTGCCCATTGTTGTGCGCGTCGTTTGACGACGCGCGCCAGCTCGCCATCGTGCCCGCCGCGTTAGACGAGCGCCGAGAGCTCGAGGGCGTTGCGCCCATGGGCGAGCTTGGCGTCTGCCCGCCAGCCGGAGGCTGGTTCGTCGATAACCGCCGTGTCTGCTCCGGGGCAGCCTGCGGCTGACCCTGAGTCTGAGGTGCGCCCTGCGGCTGGTTCTTGTTCTGAGTCTCTGTCGCAGACTTGCGCTGGTGCTCCTCGTGGTCAAGGAGCGACAGTCGCATGGCCTCCATAATCATCATCTGGATGTCAGTTAAGGCAACGGATGAAAAAACTCACCTCCTCCAGCTCGCGCTCGCGCTCACGCGTGCGCCTCGAGCGTCGACCTTCCCCTTGCGGAATCGACATGCTGAAATCGGCAGTGCCTGTCGCACGAGACGAGGTGTACCCGATGGGAATCAGGCGATCGCCGACCTGGCGCATCACAATTCGGCGGGCCGCACGGCGTGCAGCCGCCGCCTTGACAGCATTGAGCTTGGCCTCCCAGTCGGGCCGGATCTGGTCTATCGTGATGACCTCCTTGGCCTTGGAGCTGACGCTCTTCCTCCGCGTCTGGCCGTTGCGGCTCGTCGTCGGCGTCAGCGGCTCGGAGCTCAGAGACAGGGCCTGGCTGAAGCCGCTGTCGCCCTGGTCGGGCGACGTGCTGAGTGCGTGCGCGGCAACGGCCGCAGAGCCAGCGCCAGGCGCGCCAAGCGGTGTGCCGACGCTACTCGGCGTGTTGCCGGCGACAGGCGAGGGGCGCTCGTAGATGACACCAAAGTCGGACTCGACACAGAACGGGCAGCACGCAGACTCGCTTTCAAGGTGAGTCACAGTGGCGTCGGAACGCTTGATCTGGACGAAACACTCGGTACACAGGGGCTGGTCGCAGCAGCGACTCGTGTTAATGTTGGGCGGGTAGTTCTGGTGAATGTTAGCGCTGCGCGCCACGCACACAAGGCGAGACTCACGAGGAAACAGATCGGGCACTCGACAGCGCCGAGGTAGGCCCTTGCCTCCCGTCGCGCTCGCTCGGCTTTCTCCTCGGGTGTGCCCCACTTGAGCTTGATCGCGGGATCGCGCTCGTCCTTTAATCGGCGGGTGAACGAGTTGTCGACGTCGTCGTCATAGTCCTTCTCGCGCACCTCCTTCAGTTCCCGCTTGACGTCGTCCTCGCCCCAGCCCTCCTCAAAGTCGTCGAGGCCGCGGTAGAACGGCGCTAACTGATTATCCAAGATAAGCTCGCACACGACCTCCTTACAATAGTCGTGCGCTTGCGGGTGGCTTAGAGCGTGCGGGTTCTGGGGAGACAGGTGTCCGCCGTATGGCATCAACAGCGGCGTTTGGGGAGTGGGGGGAGGAGGGGGTGGGCGATTGTCCTTTGGCGGAACGGAGGAGGGTGGCGCGTCATTCGTCGGGGGCGAGCCGCCGCCTTGGTGGGAGGGCGCGTTACCCATTGTAAGTTAAGCAGACACCTGGCGTGTCCGCGGACCGGCGAGTGGAGTCAATGAATGGAGGGAAGTTGTGAGATATGTTGTTTGTTGTGTTGTAGTGTGGTCGTGGTCCAAGCGGTGCAGGCTGGTCGGGAGGAGGTCGGTTGTCGGTAGGGTGATTGTTGAGGATTGGTCGGAGCACGACCCGTTATGCAGGGTTAGAAGTGATGTGATGTGGATGGTCGGGGCGGTGTCTGTGTCGCTGTTTGTGTCTGTGTCGGGGGAGGGTATGCTCTATGCGGTGGCGAGGAGGGATATGGAAAGAGGGAGGAAGGGAGGAAGGGAGGAAGGGAAGGCGAGAGAGAGATGGATGATCCGAGTGAGTGATGGATGATGGCTGCTGTGGGGTGTGAGTTGAGACTGATAGCGCAGCCCTGCGTAAGCGGACAGGCGGACAGGGCACAGGCTACGGGCTGAGCGTGCGTGCACCGGCCCGGATGCATTTTCATCCACCGTCCACACAGAGTCAATTGCCCAAGCCCAGCCTTTCTATTGCTCACCTATTGCAACCCCTCGCTTATGCACCCCCTTCGTGCCGTGGCGGGTCTCTCTTTCTAGGTTGACAGATAAAGAACTCCAGACGGAGTGACGGAGACGGGAGTGAGTGAGAGAGAGAACAAGGTGATGAACGGTCAGACGAAAGAAAGATAAAACAGAAAGAAGCACAGCCTGATGGCAAACGTCAGATCACAATCACTCATCATCACTCTCACGCGTCAACATCGTGGTCTTGCCGTGGATCGCTCTCTCGCTCTCTCGCTCTCTCGACCGGGCTACGTCAACCTTTCCGAAGACCCAGATGCCCCGCAGAACAGCACTCCCCCGAAATCACATGCACATGGCCCCACACAAGAGAGGGCCTCGTTTCGGTCGCATGCATTGTTCATTTCCCAGCACCTCCCGCTATGCATTCACATAACCTTCCGGGCAATCGCCTCGGTCACTCAACTGGTACTACAGAGCTCTTGGCTCGTCTGACACAGCACACTGTCTGATGACGTCCGAGGCGGTTCTACCTGCCCGCATGCGGGCAAAAATGTCACTTGAAAGCACAGATGTCTAGTTGGCACATGGGGACGTCTGTACATGTCTGAAGGCTCTGGAATGCAGAGCACCAGTGTCGAGTTCTACCGAGCGGCACCGACGACGACACGCCCGTCGATACCCACATTCTTGGCCTTCTTGGCCTTCCTGCGCCTGCCCGTGCCCTCCTCGCCGAGCAGCTCGACAACAGTCGGCTCGATATACGTCCAAATCTCGCCCTTACGCTCGAGTTTGGGATCGGCCCACGGCCGGTCATTCTCCTTCCTCCACTCTGCGCTCTTGGCCCACTCCTTCGCAATCCGCTTCTCGTCCAGCGGCGGCGAGCGGGGGCGCGGCAGCGTGTCTGGCTCAGGCTCGGCGGGCGTGTTGCTCGCCGATGCCTGCGGGGTGACTTTCGTCTTGGTCGTGATCGTCGCCGTGGACCGGCTGAACTTGCCCTTCTTCCCAATGCTGTTGATCGTGAGCACGCGGTGCGCCTGCGGCTGCGAGGGTTGGCGGGGCGCATTGCCTGGCAAGGAAGGGAAGGCGCCACCGCCCGAAGCGGCGAGCAGGGCTTCTTTCCGCTCTCGCTCCTTTGCGTCGCGCTCGTCTTGCTCATGGGCGTACTGCACTTCGATGTCGCCCTCGACACGCTTGATCAAGCGAGCTAGCTGCGGCGGGGAGTATGTCGGTCGGGCGCATGATGGGCAGGTAGCGTGCGGCGGCTGCATGTCGCAGAGGATCAGACCGCATGCTCCGCACTGCGGCGTATACTTTGACAGCTCGTGAACACGGGCTGCAAGTCAGCTAAGCGCCCAGACCGATCTTGTAGCTGGTACTCACCCTGGCAAAAGCACGGCGGTGTATCGACATGCGGCCCCTTCCCTCCGTCCTGGACCTGCCTCAGAGCGTCGACGATCCCCTCGAGTCGAAGCACCTCCTTGCTCTTGGGCAGATCCCAGATCTTGTCTCCCGCCTTCTCGACGGCCTTCCCCTTCCCCTTGTCCTTGCCCTTCTTCTCGATGATCGTGATCGCCCCGGCGCTGCGCATCTGGCCCCTCCCGCTGCCTGACGCACTTCCGCCGCGGCTCATGCTGTTCAGATCGGTGTGGCTGCCGAACGGCGTTGACGCGGAGCTACCAGTACCAGGCTTGCCTGGCTTCAGGTTCTGGCGCATTGCCTTTGCCTTTGCCTTGTCAACGCGCGGATCGGAGACTGGTGCCGGTGGAGGGGGTTGGATGGAAGGGAAGCGGTAAGCGACATAGCGGTCGGCGAAGGCGCGCGCTTGCGGTGTCGAGCCGAGAAAGTCCTGACTGTCAGCTATCTTGGTCAACAAGAACAGCCCATAGTTACTCACGCTAAGGTGGCCGCGCAGCCGGACTTCTGTGTTGTATCCCTCGAGGTCGGGGATGATGACTTGATTAACGGTCTCAGAGTCTGAGGTCAGCTACGGACAACCGGTTGCCAAAGCTGTAGTAAGCGCACTTACCAAGACCGAGAATATCGCAAAGCGACTTGGACACCCATGCTGGCGGCGACATGTTATTGTGTGGTGAGGTGAAGTGCAACAACAGGATGTGTTGCCAAGGGGTGATCGAAAGTTACGGCCCAAGTCTGACTTTCGGATCCGAGCCGTCATTCACGTCATCGCACCGTCTATCGATTCGACCCACGATGCTTCACAGCCGTCAACCTCGCTGCAGGGCTCCCCCACGTCTGATGATACAGTGCATACATTGAATGACTTCTTTTGCTACTACTCTATGCAAATTAGATGGCGTACCTTCCTCCAGACGCGTGCGCGCGGTCGGCGCTGTTGAGCGCCTGGACGGACGCTTCGACGAGCGAGCGGCGCAGCTCCTCGACGGCGGAGCGCACGCGCATCTCGTCATTGGACTCAATGAGCAGGTGCAGCTTGGGCTCCTGGCCTGCCTCGGGCTCGTGTCCGGGCGGGTAGTACACACCGCGCATGGTGATGGACGCACCCGAATGCTCCTGCAGGAGCATCATCTGCTCCTTGTTTGTCGCCTTCCAGCGCGCCTTCTGCGGGTAGTCGTTGATCGGGAACATGGCGTGCCACTCAGTCGCGTCCGGGTCCTTGCGGCGCGACGGGTCGGACGGCGGCAGAGCAGCACCGAGGGCAGCAGCCTTGCTGTGCTCGATCTGCTTGGACAGCTTCTGCGCAATCTTGGACAGGTTCGCGGCGTCGATGTGGCGGCCCTCCTTGCGCGCCTTCTCGAGCATCGCAAGAGTCTGCGCAGGAAGCGACTTGGCATCGTTGCGAGAACCACGGTGCGCAAGGTCGGACGGGAGCTTGTCGGGAGCCGGACCGTGGACAATCTCGACGGCAATCTCCGTGAAGGTGTAATCGGTGTCACCGGCCATGAGGTGCGAGTCATTCGTCGTGCTCTTCGTCTCCTTCGTAGCCGGCTTGTACGGAATGACAGCACCCTCGCGCGAAGACAGCGAGACAGCCTCCGACGTGTCGCCATACGTCTGCTTCTCGGCGCGGTCCTTCTCTTGGCGCTTGTGGTCGAGGCGCTCGAGACCCTTGCCGCGGAAGCCGGAACGGGCAGCGCGAGCCTTGCCTGACTTGATCTTGGCGAGGAAACCCTCCGACATCTCCTTCAGCTTGTCGGGAACGAACGCGCCCGAGGCTTCGAGCGCACGCGCAATGTCGACCGAGAACTTCTCCTGGTCAGGCGTGATGAAGGTGATGCAGGTACCCGTGTTGCCGGCACGACCCGTTCGACCAGCACGGTGGACGTAGTCCTCCATGTGGTTGGGGGCGTCATAATTGATGACCAGTTTAAGTTGCTTGACGTCGAGACCACGGGCAGCGACCGATGTCGCGATGACGATCGGGATGTCGCCACTCTTGAAGTTGCGGATAGCGTCCTCACGATCGACCTGGTCCTTGCCGCCATGCAGCGAAGTACACAGGTATCCACGCTGCAGAAGCTCGCGGAAGAGCTCGTCGGCCGACTCCTGCCTGTCGACGAAGATGAGCACACGGTAGTCGGGCTCATCGGGGTGGTCCTGCCCGATCTCGCCGAGAATCTCGAGCAGACGGTTGAATTTTGTGTCGGCGTCGCGGACCTCAACGCGTTGGTCGATCTCGGGTGCGACGACGGAACGGCCACCGACGGTAATCTCGAGCGGCTTGACAAGAATCTTGCGCGCGAGCGACTCCATGGTCTTTGGGAACGTGGCGGAGAACAGCACCTTCTGGGCGTCGGGGCGCGTGTTGTTGACAATCTTCATGACCTGCGGCTCGAAGCCCATGTCGAACATGCGGTCGGCCTCGTCCATAACCATGAACGTAATACGACGCAGATTGGTCACGCGACCATTGTTGGCAGTCAACAAGTCGATCATGCGACCCGGCGTACATACCACGATCTCGGCTCCCTTCTTCATGGCAGCAATGTCGTCACTGATGGACTGGCCGCCGACGCAGCAGGTCACGCGCAGGTTCATGACTTTAGCGAACGGCTTGGACTCCTTGTAGATCTGCATGGCAAGCTCACGGGTGGGCGCGAGGATGAGAGCGATGGGGCCGTCCATTCCGCTCACCGGTCGCTGGTCCTTAACGTGACGCAGCAGAGGAAGCAGGAAGGCGATGGTCTTGCCGGAGCCAGTCTTGGCGATACCGATGACATCGCGACCGGACATGATCGACGGAATCGACTGTGCCTGAATCGCAGTGGGCGCACCCCATTCCTTTGCACGGATAACCTCGAGGCAGCCGAGAGGCAGACCAAACGCACCCCAGCTGCGCACAGGCTTGGGGGCATCCAGACCACGGACCTTGATACCGTCCATCTCGAGGCGGACGAGCTCAGCCTCCTCCTCGTCCATGTCAAGGACCTCGGCGGGGGCCGTGTAAAAGTTCCGCCTGAAGGGTTCGTAGTCAATAGCGTCATGGTCTGGGGTGGGCAGGTCCTTCTTGCGGGTCTTGGATGCTGCGAGCTGCAGCAGAGCCTCGGCCTTGGCAAGCTCCTCCTCTGCCTTGTTGCGTACCTCGACGTCATCATCGCTGTCCAGCTCCTCGGCGTAGCCCTGCTTCTTGGCGTCGGACACGTTGACAGACTTGACTTCCTGGGCGTTCTGGCGCATGAAGGCGTCGAGCGGGTCTTCCTCTTCCTCGTCGACGTCCATTTTCGAGTCGGCGTCGGCACCGGCTTCGACCTTGACAACGTCGTCCTCGTTTTCATCGCCGTCAACGGCCGCCATATCCTCTGGCACGGCATCTACGCCGGCGGCGGACCCACTTTGTACTTCATCGGCAACCTTGGGCATGTCTAACTTTTGCAACTTGCGGTCTTCGACTTCCTCGTCGTCCATCATGAGCGAGCGCTTCAGCGGCGTCGGCTTGTTGACGAGCCCGATGCGACCGAGCGACTGCGCGCTAAACGACAGACCAGACTTGCCAGGGGCGGCTGATGTTAGCGAGTTGCACATCAGCGACTTGAGCAACTCACGCTTGGCTGGCGATTTCTCGGGCTCCGGGGTGCTGGCGGCGGAGACGTTGCCTGACGCATTGGCGCTCTTAGCAGCGCGCTGCTTCTTCCAGGCCTCGAGACGCTCGCGCTTCAGACGAAGCTTCTCCTCCTCGCTGGCGGGAGCGGGAGAGTTGGACGCCGGCGTGCGGAGGCGCTCGGGCGAGCGCGCGGCAGAGTGTCCGTTAGCGCGCTCACGCTCCCTCTCGCGGTCCCGATCACGGTCACCGCGGTCTCGCCTGTCATCGTCTCTTCTCCTGTCGTCGTCTCTGCGCCTGTCCCTGTCCCTGTCGTCTCGGCGGTCGTAGTCGCGATCGCGGTCACGGTGGCTTCGGTAGTCTCTGTCATCGTAACGACGCTCGTAACGGTCGCGCTCACCACGGTCACGGTAGCGGTCGCGGTCTCGGTCGCGGTCGCCCCTGTCTCTCACGTAGCGGTCATCTTGCCTCCTATCGCGATCACGGTCGCGGGGGTCCCTGTCGCGTTCGCGGTCTCGATGGCGGTCGTCGCGGTAATCTCTTCGGTCTCGTTCACGGTCACGGTCGCGGGAGCGGGGCGGCGACGGGCTTTGATAGCGGTGTGAGGAACGGCGATGCTCGGGGGAGCGAGACCTACGAGGAGAGTGCGGCATGCCTTTTATCCAAGCGATGGAGTGTTTGCTTGATCGGTCTTGTGCTCGAGGCTCGAATGAATGGCGTTGGGTGGCAAAGCGAATGTTCACATCAGGCGCGCCAAACTTTTCGGCGCCTAACTCTTATAGGCACGTGAGGAGCTACTGACGCGACCCACGACCTCCACTTGACGCGACCGCGCGACCAGCAACAACAACAACAGCACCCAAATATCATGTCCGGCTTCCCTGTGCTTTCGCCCGATGTGCTGCGCGGCCGTGCGCTTGAAGACGAGGTTACGCTTCCGTCGCTGATCGAGGAGCAGGACCGCCTCGCCGAGGAGGCGCGCGAAGTCCTTCCCTACTCCTTTGACGAGTGCACTTGGGCCAAAGGACCACTGAGGCAGAACGTGTGGTCGTGTCTGGGTAAGCTGCCGTTCTGCTTCAGTAGCTGACAACAGACTGCAACGAGAAAGGCGTATGTTATGGGTGTTCCATCTCATGCCATGCGGGTACGTATAGAAGCTGAAGTACAGCTGGAACTGTAGCTGACATCAGACCACCGCCTCGTCGAGCTGTGGACGCGGCGCGGGTTCACGTGCGACTGCCCCACGACCTCGATGTGCCCCGAGGGCAAGAAACACAAATGCACGCTGAACCCCCCGGAGAAGCAGCCCCAGCCACCAAACGAAGGGAACCGGTACAGCAAGAACTTTTCCGGCACATTCTGCCGTTGCGGGCGGGACTATGACCCCGAGACGGAGGTCGAGGCCATGATCAACTGTATCGGGTGTGAGGTGAGTTGGTCAACGGGATAGATTCTGAGCTGTAGGGCGCCTGTAAGCTGACGTCAGGACTGGCTGCACGAGTCGTGCCTCAACCTGCAACCGCGCCGGACAGCGCCGGTCGAAGACGACGAGGACGAGGAGGCGCTCTGCCTCATCCCCTCCGAGTCGTATGACGGGCTCGTGTGCGCTGAGTGTGTCTCTGGCTGTCCCCTTCTGCTCGAGCGGGCAGGCAGCGAGGGCTGGATGGTAGTCGAGCCGACGGAGGAGGGCAGCTTTGTGGTCCTCGGGCGCTCAGAGGTGGTCACGACGGGCGCGAAAAGGGACCACGCGGGGGAGGAGCAGGAGGGGAAGAGGGCGCGGTTAGACGATGCTGCCAGGTCGGCGGCGCAGCCGTCGACCGACAAGGCCGACAAGGCACAGAACACTGAGACGAGGGAGGCGAAGCCGGAGCTATCTAAGCCAGAGATCAAGCAAAAAGCACCGCGCAAGGGCTCAGGCGACCTCTTCCTAGCCCACGGCATGCGCGCCAGGCTGGCCAAGGAGCTCGACGTGAGTCATCTCTTCCCGCGCAGCTTTAGCCACCTCGTCCGTCAAAGCTGACACCCTCAGGCAACGCTGGCCGCGACGCTCCCCTTCCCCCTCGTCGACGAGGAGATCTACGAGCCCCCAGCCGACACCGACCCGGCCGAGACGCTGGACCAGGTGACGGAGCGTGTGGTCGGCAGTCTGCCAAGGGTGCAGGCGATAGAGGCGCTGCACGGGTTCCAGAACATGAAGTGAGTCCACGACGCGCACGCTAGTGCGCGGAGTGCCGAGGTCGTGCGGAGAGCGGAGGTGTGCGGAGTGCGGAGTGCGGAGAGCGGAGGTCTGCGGAGGCTGCCTCTTCCACTTTGTCAATCATCTCGCTGTCTCCCATTCCTCCCATGTGCCAGCTGTGCCGGTGCCCTGCTACTGCAATGTGGAGAGGACGGCGAAAAGGTGTGCGAGGTCTGCGATGAAGGAAGAGGAAGCTGTGAGGCAAGCGGGCTGACAACGCAGGGACAAGCTGAAAGTCATGCTCCAATCCCGCGCAGAAAGCGGCTCCGCAGTGAGCAGGGAAGACATCGAGTCGTTCTTTGCGGATCTGAACAAGTCGCGTCGGTAGACTCGTGTTCCCCGTATCAGTGGTGAGCCCGGTTGCGTTGTATGATATAGGGAGCTAGGGAGGCAATGTATGAGTGTAATCTACGCAGCAGCAGTGGTGCCTGAGATTTCGCGTCTCATCTCACAATCACGCGAGATAAGGAAGTTTGGAAGTTTGGGGCAGAAGAACCAAACAACCATCGCCCCCAGAAATCACCACTGGCTTGGTGTCAGGACATCAGGCATCAGATCGATGAAGGGTCTCACCACCCCAAGGGCCCAGACAACGCCGAGACAATGCATGCTTCCTCCTCCCCCCTCGTGTCCCCGTGTCTTCCCCCTTTCACCATTCCCGCGCTGCTCGCTTCCTCTGTCGTTGTGTCGTTCGATACACGGGCGGATTAACTATGCCCCAACAACTTATTGCCCCACGTGCCTGTATCCAATCCCGCTTCCACCTACCCCTCCCATCACAGCACCGCCGAACGACGCAAGACGACGGCACGCAAGACTCAACGTATACATGAGAAAACCGATGGCATGGGAGACTTCTAAGATTGCGGGATGGCGGGATTATGAACAAAGGCTGCTTTGCGTGCTGGGTCTGTCTACTATGGGCAAAAATGGGGATGCGGTGGATGCTGGGGGGTATGTTTTGTTTGGCTGGACCGAAATAAGAGGGGGAGAGATAACAAAGACGGGGACGCTCACAGTCCGTCGGTCAGCGTGGTCGGGTCCATGCCGTCCCAGGAGATGTGGTAGACCTTGTCGAAGAGCGGGTACGCGCCGAGCTTGTTGCGCGCCTTGAGGAACATGTGGACGTCCTTTGCCGTGTGGATGCCCTGGAGTTCTGTCTGTTAGCTACGACTTGGACATGCAGGTCGACTCACTCTGCCCGCCCAGCATTTCGCGCTCGAGCACGTCGAATGGCTTGCCCGTCTTGACAAACGCCTCGGCACACTTGCGGTTGCGTCCTCCGAGACCTGCATGTTAGCTTGCTGTCGGGTTGAGCTAGCTGGAGGCTACTCACACGACGTGATCAGGTCGGCGACACCGGCAGACTCCTTCAGGAAAGTCTCGGGCTTGACGTCGTCGAAGAACTCCATGCAGAAGTGCGTCGTCTCGACGAGACCGATACGCATGATGGCGGCTGCAGTTAGCTCGCTGACAGGTAATGTTAGCTTACACTTGGTGTTGTCGCCGTAGCCGAGACCGTCGCTGAGACCGGCAGCGACAGCCACAACGTTCTTGAGGGCGCCGCAGAGCGAGACGCCCGTGACGTCGTCGATCAGCTGGACGCGGAACTTGGGGGTCTCTGTTGTTCGTCAGCCACGCCGTACATTTGAGCCCTAGACAACTAAGGCCTGTGACTACTCACGGAACACCTTCTGCCACATGATGCCGTCGGCCTCGTTGCGGTATCCGATCGTGGTCTCGGAGAAGCGCCCGAGTGCGACCTCGGAGGCAATGTTGGCGCCACTGAGGGCAGAGCAGGGGATGCCGAGGCGCTTCTCAATGACATCGGCAAAGATGTGGATGTCGGCGCCCTTGACGTCGACGCCCTTGATGAGCGAGATGGCCTTGGCGTTCGGCGAGACGTGGCCCGAGATGTCGTCGAGGACCTTGTCGAGGACTGAACGGCTGATCAGCTGACGTCCGATCTCATGGGGTTATAGGAGACTCACACTGGTGGGGCATGACGAAGATGATGGCGGTGGCGTCCTTGACCGTCTCGACAATGTCGGGGACGGCGACGACGTTGTAGCCGAGCGTAATGTCCGGGAGGTACTTGACGTTGACGTGCTTCTCGTTGATGATGTCGGTCAGGTTGCGGCCGTCGATCTGCAAAGAGTCTGTCAGCGCAGTGACTCTAGCGGCACGGCTCCACTGTAGCCGGCGGCAAGTGCGATTGGAGGGGGGGGAACTGACCTGCTCCTCAAAGACCCACATGGGGACGCGGGAGTGGAACTCGTTTTCATGCTTGAGAACGTTGATGCCAGCAATCTTGGCGATGGCCGAGCCCCTGTGGGGGTCAGTAAGTATATTATGAGGGAGGGAGGTGTGCGCACCAGTTGCCAGAGCCGAGGATGGCGACCTGCTCTTTC
The DNA here is from genome assembly GCF_000293215.1 of Trichosporon asahii var. asahii CBS 2479. Classification (NCBI taxonomy): domain Eukaryota; kingdom Fungi; phylum Basidiomycota; class Tremellomycetes; order Trichosporonales; family Trichosporonaceae; genus Trichosporon; species Trichosporon asahii. The sequence goes on from NW_014040850.1 coordinate 391,753, forward strand.
TGGGGGGCCATGGTGTGTGAGAGGAGACGGGAGAAAGGAGAGGAGAAGGTTGGGCGGGGGAGGAGGCGGGATGGAGCCCTTTGGATGGATCTGAGTAGGAGAGGAATGATGGGAGAAGACGATGGCGTTGTGAGATATAAGGATGGGTGATTGGCTTGGGAGGATGGTGAGCGAGGAAGACGCAAGGAAGGAGAGTAAGGTACGGCGGCGGCGGCGGCGGCGGCGGCTAGAGAAAGGAAGGGCAGGGCACGATCCCCGTGGATCAGCAGATGCAAGTGTCGCGAGTGACCGATAAATGGCCATGAGCCGATGTCTTAATCGGCAACGACCCACCGCTTATTACGTTTTGAAAGGGGGGGGCCAGACTTTTTTTTTAATCGTAGCCGGCAATAACTGTCCGATGCTGCTCGGGCACCACTCTCCGGCTATCACTGACAATCCCCTGCTTAGCCTCATGGCCCCCGGCATTCCATCACACTTGACACAGCGGCACTCACCGGTACTCCCTCCCTTGCCTTGCCGGTATACATCCTCCATACCCTCCGCAGTTCGGAGCAAGGGTGTAGCGCTGGCAAGGGTGCAGGGTACCGTCTTGTCACATGCACACTCCATGCTACCCTCTTGCGCCGCCGTTGCCGCATCCCCCGTCCCACATGCCCACATGGGGTGCGCCGCTAGTGTGTATCCGGTGTTATCTCGCTATGAACAACTCCCCAGCAACCAACCACGCCATCGATAGTGTAGTGCCCCTTACTGTAGTGCAGGTGGCACCGCTAATCTACTCCCCTCCCCCTTCGACCCCCTTCTGTGCTCGCACCGAACCCTGCATCAACACACGGACGTCCGTTGCCTCCGTTCCACCTGTGGTGACGGCATGACGGGGGCAACGGGGGCTTCGAGCTGCGACTACTCCGATCGCACTAGACGGCGCACTGGACGGTGTACGGCGTGCGTCATACACCGAAACGACTGACGAGGGCGCTAAGCACTCGTTGCTCCGTGGTTAGTCCCCGCCGCAACCCCGTGGAGCATTCGGACCCCTGGTTGGCCCCTCATAATCCCTCATTATCCCTCACGATCCCTCACGATCCACGCTGCTCCGCACACGTAGCACAGCTTCGGACCGTCGGAGCGGCGTACCAGTGTCGGATACGCGGCTTCGGACGCCCGTCGTTGTGTTCGAGGGTGGCCGGTCGTGTGCCACATCCTTTCTCGAGCACCCTCTTTCTCTCACTCCCTGCGCCTCAGGCCTCATGTGCAGGAGTGCTCCTTGCCAAGATGTCACTAGATGCATACTTCTGATCTTCTGGTCCCCGTCTGTCAACGGATCCCCAGAACTCTCGAAGCCAAAGAACTCGCGCAAAGTCGCAGCTCATACCCTCCCCCTCGTGTGCCATTGTTGCAAGCGGCTACTACGCTCCTACAGATCCAGATCCAGCACCACAAGGCTCTTCTCACACAGCGCGACTGCGATCCTTCTCTCCCCCACGACGACTTCGCCGACACCAAGCAGCGCCCCGCGATCACCACCGCTGACGCCCAGCACGCCCTGTCGTGCCGTGTCCTCGCCCTTCTTCGGGGGCCAGTACAGGTACGCGTTGCCCTGGCCTGTGCCGCTGCCGGCGTCAAAGGCGAGCACGAGGCTGGCCGCGTGTCCCTCCTCTGCGCGCGTGGCGTGGCGCACAAGTCTCAGGTCACGTTTGGAGGACATCACAAAGGCGAGGGCGGGATTCGTTCCCTCGTGTTTCCACCCGTCGGGCGTCGGGGCGATGAGCAGCCCATCCACCGCGTTACGGACTATGACGCCCTGCCCCGCGGGCAGGTCCGGTTCCGTCGTCAGAAGCGGCAGCGAGAGCACGGCGGCTGGTTGGCGGGACCACACTGCTTGGCCCGCCACGATGGAGCCGAAGAGCACGTTGCGGCCCACGCTGCCCGCCGACAGGTCCGAGAATGCGCCCTCGGTGCGTTCCGCAAAGTCGTCGTCTTCGTCAAAGTCGAGCTGTTCGCGGAGCAGCGCGGGAATGGTCGGGTTCGTCTCGGGCATCGCGTCATCAGTGCGTGTCTGCACTTTGCCAAAACTCTCCCGAATGGCGGCGAGGGCTGCGGGCGAGAATGTCTCGGGCACGTCGTCGTCGTCGCTGTCGTCTGGGATAAAGACACTGGGCCAGCGCGCGTCCCCGGGCTGTTTCTCCAGTTCGAGCGTCAGTCTGCCCTCGTCCGCCTCGTAGGTCCAGGTCGACTGCGCGACCTCGGACCAGAACGTGTGCGCGCCGGCTGAAAGGAAGGCGAACAGCGGCACAGAGAGGCCGGGCGCCTTGACCGAGACGGAGACGGAGGACGGCGTAAAGTCCACGCTGATCGCGTCCCGCGGCGTGCCGCTCGGCAGGGGGATCGTGATTGTCACAGAGCCCTGGTCCTGCGTCCAGTGGAAGGGATACTGCTTCGGCTGCTCTGTGTCCACATCCATCGCCTCGGCCTCGGGCGGGGGTGTGTCGGCGGGCGTCTGCTCTGCCGTTGGGAGGTGCGCGCCGAGACCGAGCTTGGCCTTCTTCTCCTTGTGCTCGCGCGCTGCTCGCTCGGCGTCAGTCTCCTCTCGCGCTTCGGGGCGCGGGCCGAACGCTTCTTCGGAGAGAACGACCCAGCCGCCCTCCGCCCACGCTGCCCAGAGAGGGAGGTCGCCGCCCGTCAGTTCCCACTCGGGCTGGAGCTCCTCGCCCGCGTCAATGTCGTTGGTGTGTGACGGATCGATGGAGACATCGAACAGATCGAACGTCGCTGTGCGCGGGGCGTACTTGCTCCCACTGGACTCTTGGACCACGGCCCGAGTAAGCAGGAGGCGGAAGGAAGAGCCGTCGCCGTGTGCGGCGTACAGCAGAGAGGGAGAGTCGAGATCGTACCGCGCGATAAACTTGCCGGCGAAGGGCGAACCCGGAGGGGAGACTTCGAGGACGTAGATGGAGCCGCTGCCAGAGGAGACCGCCCAGAGCGTGTCCGACAGCGCCAGTGCACGAGGATATTCGGCGTGCTCCTCGCCGCTGGACACTGGCTGAGGCAGACTCGCCAGTGTCGTAAAGGTCGGGTCCAGGTCGGCCTGTTGTCAGTTTCCGACTCTACCTGACCTACAACTCACGTCAAGTTCGAAGCCAACGACGTTCCACTCCGTGTCGACGTATACTCCCCGTCCGCCGCGCGTGTCGAGGTGGTCCCACGAAATGCGCGAGCGCACCTCCTTGAATCCCAGCTGCTGCTTGCCGTAGCCTACTCGGGACTGCGTCGCGCCTTCCGCGGGCAGGCGGTGGCCGCGAGCTGCTGACGGATCCAGCGACTGAAGACGATACGTCTCGAAGCGCGGGTTGAGCAGCGCGCGGTCGGGGGTGAATAGCTCTGCTGGGCGTGATTTTGATGCAGACATGATGAGTGTAGTGTATGAAGAAGAGCGACGAAGGTCACCAGAGATGAACTGAATTTTGGCCGAGACATGGACCACAAGTGCACGCAACCTATGACGTCCTCCCACCACCGGAGCGGTCCGATCATCTCGCATGGCAAGTAACGTGACCTGACGCGCGTGAATGTTGACATTGGCCATTCTCCCATCGTCCACCACCGACCATCCACAGCGGCACCATGCTCCCCGCCCCGGTGGTGATAGCCCGGTCCGAGGTGCAGAGCTCGGTCCAGCTCGCACCGCTGGCCGAGTTCCTCGCCGGGCTCACGGAGAACGAGCATCTGAACAAGCTCAGCGACATCCTCGACCGGTTTCGCACACCCAAGAGCTACCACCGCGTCGACATTCGCATCGTGTCTTCCAGCGACCTCCCACCTAGCCCCGGTAAGGAGGGGGCTGACGTGGACGACTACACGCTCATGAAGTGGAGCATGGAGCGCGGCGACCCCATCATCGTTGACGACCAGCCAGAGGCGGGGCCAAGCGGAACGAACGTGCCCGGCGACGCCGAGGGAAGGGAGGGAATGGACGTCGACATCGACCCGAACGGGCAGCCGGAGATTGATCGCGAAACGCAGCCGTCTGTTGCGGATGGAGAGGATCTCGCGCGCCGCACGCAAAATGAAGGGCGCGAGGAGTCGCCCGCGTTATCGCTCCCCGAGCAGCTATTCTCAGACGGCTCGTCCCCAGCGAAAGACAACGAAACGCCCTTCCACTCTGCGCCCCACAGTCCGGAGAAGAATGCCGAGATGCGCGCCGCTGAAGCCTCCCAGTCGCTTTCTGGCGTCGCAACTGCGGAGAAGGAGAAGGAAGAGGAAAAGGGGAAGGAGAAGGAGAAGGAAGGTGACCAGGGAAGGAAGAGGTTGAGCGCCGGCATGCCGATTCCGCTACCGCCGCCTGCGGCTGCTTTACCGATGGCCGTCCACTTCCAGTTCGGATTACCGCCACCAGTGGTGCCAGCGCCCGCGGAGAAAACGACTGTGTCGGCAGCTGTCACCACCGAGCCGACTGCGCAAAGTACGGAGCAGCCCGCACAGGAGGCCACGACCGCGGAGACTTTGAACGAGACCGCTGGATCAGCGGAGCCGCTACCCACAACGGCGACCGTTGACGGCCAGGGAGACAAGGGAGCCGCCGCGTTGGAGCCGGAGGGCCCAGCGGCCGAGACCGTGCCGGCGGCCCAAGCGCCGGTGCCCGAAGACGTGCCGCCTCTTGCTCCTGATGCTTCTGCCAACACTACATCCGCCGCCCAGCCTGCCGACGGCGACGAGGAGCTAAACCAGGTGCTCGCTGACAAGGACGCCGCTCTGGTTGCTATCGTGGACGCCTCCCGCTCTCCGTCCCCGTTCACGCCCTCTCACCCTCCCCCTCCTGGCGGCTCTGCGCGCTTCGTTCGCGAGCTTCGTCTCGACCTCCGTACGCTCGACAGTGCCGCTCTCTTCGAGCTGGAGACGTGGCGCCGCGAGGTGCTTGGCCTGCCGCCCATGGACCGTATCGTCCCCGACTCGATTTGGTACCAGCAGGTGGAGCCTGTCCCGCCCACTAAGAAGAAGGGGCGCAAGACCAATGCTGAGCGCGAGGCTATGCGCACCGAGGAAGCCGCGAAAGCAGCAGAGAATGGACAGGCTGAATCTGAAGGTGAGGAAGAGATCGAGCCCGAGGAAGAGGAAGACGACATCGAGGTGCCATCCGACAAAGAGGAGGACTACGTTCCACCAGCAAAGGCGAAGAAGCTCGGCACTGGACGTCCGCGAGGGCGTCCGCGAAAGTCTGAGACGGCACCGGAAGCGGAGCAGGCTCCTGGGGGTGCAGTTGCTGCGGCTAGCACTGCGAATGGAGCGCAGCCGAAGAAGCGAGGTCGCCCGTCCAAGTCTAAGCCGGCGGAGTCGAGCTCCACTCCGATGGAGGTTGAGGAAACGGAGCACGTGCTCGACCTGCTCGGACCCGCTGCGCTCTCGCCTTCCCCGGAACCTGTTCCTGTCCCAGTCAAGCGCGTAAAGCCTCGCCGGTCGATCGTCGAAGTGGTCATTCCTTCGCCGGCACGTTCATTGGCGTCTCCTGCGACCAGGTCGGTGCCTCGCAGTCGCAAGCAGTCTCTGAAAGAGACAGCGAAAGAGACGCCTACCCGCGCTCGTGACCGGAAGAGCACTGCCATGGACGAAACGCTTGTCTCTCCTGCTCCACGCCGCTCGCGCCGCTCCAATGTCGCCTTCGATCTCGAAGGATCCCGCCCGCCTTCATCGTCTCCACCCGCGCCGACCCGGCGAACCCGTGCCTCGCAGGCTGCTGCGTCGTCGGCATCAGCGTCCCCTCCTCCCGCACCTGCCGCCAAGAGCACGCGGAGAACGTCCAGAGCGGCTGCGGAACTGTCGTCTGCTTCTCCCATTCGCTCACCGTCACCCTTACCAGTTCTGCGGACGCATGGCAAGGCTGCAGCCTCGCCCACTCCTCCGCCGGCACGCCGGACGCGCCACTCCGTTGGGGTTGTTGAACCATCCCCAGCGCCTGCAACACGTCGCACACGACAGTCTCAGGTCACTGTTGAGCCTACTCCTCCTCCTTCCCGCAAGCGCAAGGCGGTGGAGACAGCAAGTCCCGCCCCTGCAGCTCGTCGTACGCGGCACTCGGTCGCCGAGGAGGCTGCGGCTACTCCACCTCCCAGCAAGCGGCAGACACGCAGCTCCGGGCCAGCTGTTCTCCCGGAGCCTGAGCCATCGTCGACCCGCAAGCGCCGTATCTCGGTCTCGAGCGACCATGCGAGCCCGGCGCCAGCAAGCAAGCGCACTCGTGCGGAGCCGGCGAAGCGTCACACCGCCAAGCGAAGCGGCGCCTTACCCCCGAAGTCGAAGGTGACCGCGCGGCGCAGCGGTGGAGCTCCGCCCGCAAAGGCGGCCACGCCGACGCCCCCTCCCGCGCCGAGAGCCAATCGCACTAGCGGTGCTCTGCCGGCCAGGTCTTCTCCCGTGAGGGCTCGGCGCAGTGGCGGAGCGCTGCCTTCCAAGACTGACTCGTCGCCCGCGCCTCGCGCCCGACGAAGCGGCGCCTTGCCTCCCAAGGTTGCATCACCTCCAGCCCCTCGCGCCAAGCGCAGCGGCGGCGCTCTTCCATCCAAGAAGCCTGTCATGGCTAAGCGCAGTGGCGCGCCTCCCAAGCCTGCGGCTAGGGCTACGAGAGCGCGTGGCGATGTGTCCTCTTCATCCCCCGAACCGTCGCCTTCAGCCCGCGCCAGATCCACGCGCTCGGAGACGCGCAACGAGCGCCTCGACTATGTGGATCTCCCAGCGCCCAGAGTCAAGCTCGATATGACACTGAAGCGTGGGCGTGAGTCTTACGGACGCAGTGTTGTCCTCAAAGTTCAAGCGGACGAGGAGGAGGGGTCTGACGACGAGTGGCAGATGTTCCGCAACCTCTGATTGCATAAGCCGTAGCAGCATAGAAGAAGTTTTGGGATTGTTTGTACCGACTGATATGATATGTAACTCATGCCTCTGTGCAGAGACGACGGCCCCTGCTGCGTGTGCCCTCGATGCCGTCAGCTCCACGGGCTTCCAGAACGGGTGTTGCCACAAGCATCGCCGCGCTGATCGCGGGAACATAGAGGAGAGAGCGGAAGCAAATCTGGCGGGGTGGTGTCAGCTCAACGGCGGCGTTGTTTGTGTCCTCGCGAGAACCTCATACGTAATCACTTCCCTCCACACTCTCTCTCCATCCTCTGAACGCGACGCGAGACGCAACAACGCAAGATGAACTCGCCGCACAACTCGCTCGCCACCATCCTCGACATCCAGGGCGTCCAGCCTCCGGCCCCCCAGGCGGGGGAGGAGGGCGACGGCGCGATTCTCATGAGCTGTGAGTGCTCACTATTGTTACAGGGGGATGTCGATCACATCGACGGTCCCTTCTTCCTCGACATCCATGCAGCTGTGGAGCTGTAGGAGCCATAGCTGACCACAGACCTGCGCGAGCACTACAACCCGGCCGATGAGCGTTATGACGAGCGCTATGCTCCTCTTCCTCCCAGCGCTCCCACGCCCGCTTCGCCGCCCGATACCTCGGTGCCGATCCCATCCTCGCTCGCTGCGCTGGCGGCACCAGCCCCTGATGCGCCGTACCTTGCCCCTCTGCCGCCCATGGACGAGTTCCCCGGTTCCACAGACACCGTCGCGTTAGACCGTGGCGAGATGGGCGGCAAGCGTCGCAAGGCCCCTCACGAGCGTGCCGGCTGGAAGGAGATTCTGGAGGAGGAGGAGCGCGCCAAGGCCGAGGCTGCGCAGCAGGCATCTCAGCAGGCTCAGCAGCAGCAGGGTGAGGAGGCGCAGAAGGAAGAGGAGTACGGATCCAAGATGAAGCGCGCTAAACTTAGGTGAGTCGAGTGAAAGCTACCAGCTCGTTGATCGTAAGCTTACATTTGCAGCAAGGAGAGTCGCGCTGAGCAGAACCGCAAGGCGCAGCAGGTGTTCCGCCGCAAGCGCGAGGAGAAGATGAAGCAGCTCGAGATTGACGCGATGGCGCTCGCCGGAACTCGCGCGCGCCTCCAGGCTGCTGAGGAGCGCATCCTCTCGCTCGCATTAGTAAGTAACAGAGATCAGTTATGCCTCTCCAATCAGCTCTGCTGCAGCTGTGGGTATCTCTGTGCTCTTAGCTGACCTCAGAACCTCGATGCAAAGACGATCGAGGCGGCCGCGCTCCGCGAGGCGCTCGCGACTGCTGCTACGCGCGGGCAGCTCTCGCTCGTTCGCCCTGACGGCGGCCTGGTTATCGCCCCGGCCGAGTGGGAGGAGCGCGACCGCGACGCGCCCGCTGAGCGTGTTACAGTTGCGTGCGACCTGCTCGCCAAGGCTAGCCGTGAGCTGGCCAAGGCAAACCGTGAGAGGCGCGAGCAGGGTCGTCAGTAAGGGGAGATGGTGGCGGCGAGCTGTCCGCACCACGACCTCACCGCCCACACTCCAAGCATCAGAAGTATAATCATTGTACCCAACGTTCGTACGTTCGTTTGTATAGCATGTAGAGCCAAGTTGTGCCTTTAGAAATGCACCGATGTGTGATACTACCACGATCAAGAGCTGGTGTTGATGAGACGAGGAAGACACGGAGATGCGGCGCGTGCCCGTTGGTTGTTGGTGGAGGGCCGGCCCCGGATAAGGTGGAGGGATGACATCGACGCTGACACCATCTCTCTCCCCAGCAAGCACGATGGAACCGCCGCGCGCCGATCCCCCACCGCTATCTCTGGATCTGTGAGCTCTCCTTCCTGACCGTACTGACCGCAGCGTGTCGCTGACGCCGGTGACGCTTCTCCCGCCTCTTCCAAAGCCGACGGGGGAGCGTGTGCCCCCATCTCCTCAGCCGTATCCGCAACTGCAAGCCGGGTTCCAACTCTCGCCCACGTCAAACTATCAGCCGCCCTACGGGCAAGCTTCGCTCGGGGAGAAACTCAAGGCCAGCGTGCGCCTGCACAATACGAGCAATGCGCCCGTCTACGGCGTCAAGATGATGATGGAGATACAGAGCCCGAGCGGGCGCGTGCGTCTCGGCGAGGTCGTGCACGGCGGCGAGCGGCCGGAGGGCATGGACCCGAGCCAGGCCGAGACGAGGGCTTGGAACGAGCTGCCGCAACTCGCGCCCGGAGAAGGGGTTGAATTGAAGGGAGAGCACGAGCTTGCTGAGTTGGGGCTGCATATTCTTATCTGCAGCGTGGCGTGGGAGACGGAGGGGGGAAGACGGACGTTCCAGCGGTTCCTCAAGTTCACTGTGAGTGCGGTTGTCTCCCTGCTATCGATCTGCCTTAATCCGGGTGAGAGAGATGAGGGGGAAGGGGTAGCTGAAGGGAGTCCAAACTTAAGCTGACAACAGGCTGCTCTCCCGCTCGCGATCAAGACACGCGTCATCACGCCGTCAGCGCCAAACACTGCTCTCGACGCCGACAAGCGAGGGGACGTCTACCTCGAGGTCTTGATGCAGAACACGTCGCCTGTTGCAATGCGTTTGCAGTCAGCGGACTTGGACGCTGTTACGGGCATGACGGCGCGCAGCATCAGTTCTCCAGACCCCGACACAGAGGTGGACGCGAGGAGCGCCGGCGGGGACGACATTCTCCCTGGCGACACGGTGCAGCGTCTCTTCGTGCTCTCGCCCGAGGCCGACGGCGGCGACACGCCAACAGCAGAGAAGAAGGAGGAACAGCTACCCCTCTCGTCCTTCCCGCCAACGTACGCTGCGGGCACGGTTCTCCCCCTCGGCCGGCTGAGGCTCTCCTGGCTCTCCGGCCCGCACCACGAGCCCGGCTCCTTCGTGACCTCGATGCTGAACCGGCGCACAACGCTTCCGCAACCCACGCCCTCCCGCCCCACCTCTCTGCTCTCGCTTTCGAACAACCCCCGCCTCTCTCTGAATCGCTCGCTGAACAAGCCCTCGCGCGAGGGATGGGAGTGGGACCTGACCGTAGCGGGATCGCGGCGGGTAGAAGCCGAGGATGATCTGGAGCTCACCCTCCGCCTCGGCGTGAGGACAGCAGGCGAAGCGCCCCCGCCAGAGACAGAGTTTGGCGTGCAGGTTCTCACCCCCGTCGCGACGGGGCAGGGACAGGGTCAGCGCCGCGCGTCTCGCGCCAGTACGCCAATTGGCAGTGTCGGCACGCCCGTCCCCGCCGTCCCCGGTTCGCGGCCCATGACTCCCGTCAGCAGTCAGCTGCGGCACGCCATCTCGTCCCCAGCAGGTGCAGCTGCGGCTCCAGCTCCGCCGCCGAAACCCGCCTCCCCCCTACCGAGGCCACAGTCCATCCAGGCCTCGCCCACAGCCCCCGCATTCCCGCCACCGCCGACCATCTCGCGCCCCGGCGTCATAGGGGACGGACGCGTGCTCGCCCTCGGCTCGAGTCTCGTCACGCTCAAGATTGGCGACTGGAAGTTGGTCAGGGAGCAGGCGGGCACGAGCTATGCTGCCGAAGCCCCCGGCAGTACGACGGGAGGAACAAAGTACGAGGCCCACTGGGAGGGGAAAGTCCGCTGGAAGGCGATGGAGCCTGGTGTCGCGGACTTGGGCGGGGTTAGGGTGCTGACTATGGGTGAGGGAGGGGTGGGGAGGGAGTGGGAGTTGGGGAGCGCTGTTGTCTTTGATTAGAGCATGCATTGCACCAAGTGCTTAGTGCAGCGATGAGATGGGCAGGACACACAGAATCTCTGTGGTGAGCTCCGAAGCCCCCGCGCGCTCTGACTTTTGTCCGTCTTCATCCCCTAACGCGCGCGCCGTCAGTCCAGTGCTCGCCAGTGCCCCAGTCCGCAGAACCTATGACATTATGCATCGACAACGTTAAAATTGACATTTTGAAACCCGGAGCCCACTCTCCACGGGCATTCGTTACGACAGGACAGCAATGAGGTGCGCGCTGAGGACGTCGACCTCCTCGACCGCACCCTTGAGCACAACCTTGGTGAGGCGGCTCGCGTCCTCGGGCCGCTCCTTCTGCATCTTCTCGAGTGCCTCCGGCGTCAGCTTCCAGAGCACGCAGTCCCGCTCCGCGACCACTGTTGCGTTGCGCGGCGTGTCGCTCAGCGCGCTCAGGTCGCCCGCCACAGTGCCTGCTACCATGGTCTCGTGGATCGCCTCGGCGTGCTCGTCAAACGCGTATGTGGCGCGCAGCGAGCCAGATTCGATGAGATAGAGGCCGTCACTCGCTGATCCCTGGCGCCAGAGCACGTGCCCCGTCTCGACGACGACTTGGGCAAAGTACGGCGCGACACCCTGGAAGAACTCGGTCCCGGCGTCTGTGTAAGGGCCAAGGGTCTGAAGGAGGATCTGGAGAGGCTGGCCGAAGGGTCGCGGGGCCTCGTGGTGCTCTTCGGCGGCGGGAGGGGACTTGGGTGATTGCGCTGGAGGCGCCAGTGTCGAGCCGTACGTCACGAAGCCGGAGTGCAGGTTCTCGTCTCCTGCGCGGGCGAGGAGGGTGCGCCGCGGCGAGTTCTGGAAGCTCTCCGCCAGACTGAACGGCACCTTTGCCATCTTGGGCAGATCGATGCCACGAGCCTCGGTCGCTTGGAGGGAGGGTCTCTGGCGCGCCTTGTTGTCGTAGAACACCGTCAAGTACGCATTCTCCGTCCACTCGAGCGCGTCGTTCAGCGTCCGGAACACCTCGACCTGACTTCCGTCCTCATCAGCCCAGAGGTCCACTGCGCGTAGGGCGGTGCCCACGAGCCCGTGCGGCTCGGCGCCACATAGGATTAAGAGCACGTCCTTGGCAGCCAGGAGACGCTGGATGCGCACAAACGCCTCGGCAGACGAAAAGTCGAGCCCGCCAACGAGCGCAAAGTCGATGATCAGGAAGCGGATCGGGTTGTTTTCCCACATCGCTAAGTCGAGCAGCTTGCGGATCTCGTCCTCGACGACCGCAATCGTGCCGAAGAACAGGAAGCCCTGCAGCTTCATGACATACGTCTGCGAGCCGACCATCTGTATGAACGCGCGCTGCGCGGCGGGGCGCCTGACGGTCGACTTAGCAGTCGCGCCGCTGAAGACGGTGCGGATCGGGCGACGGCGAGAGCTTTGCACGACAAAGAAGACACAGGCGAGAATGATGCCGATGAAGAGGCCGATGACAAAGTCAAACACCGTCATGCCGATGATGATGACCCAGATCGTGATGTACTCCATCCGGTTGACACGATGGCGTGTGTCCCACACTGCCTCAATCGTCAGGTCAAAGCCAAGCACGAAGATGAGCGCGGCGACGACGGACACGGCTGAACGTAAGCTCAGTACGAGTGGGTTAGCTTACGAAGGTAGGCAATGGCACCAGGTCCCATAAACATGATGCCGCTGGTCGCGAGCGCGAGCATGAAGCCGGACAAGCGCGAGCCGCCCCCAACGCGATAGACTGGGGTTAGCTTGGAGGTCTGAACGTAAAAGCTCACAGAGGACAGAGTTCACGTAGGCGAGGTAGTTCGGAACAGTGCCTGTCAAGCCAGCAGCAAGGTTGGAGAAGCCGTGTGCGACGAGCTCGCGGTCAAGGTCGACATTGTCCTCGCACAGCGACACGCCGAGGGCGGGAATGTTCAGGGGCACGTGGAGGATGCCGAAAAAGACAAGCGCGAGCTGCGTGGGCATGACACCCCAGAATGCCTCCCAGTTGATGTTCTTGATGCTGAAGTACGTGTAGAACTCGTACCAGGGCTTGGGGTCCGGGTCGACCTCAAAGATCCACTTGGCGTGGCGGAGGTCGTCGAGACTCCACGGCCCGATCGCGACGATGATGTAGAATAGGACCGGAAGCACGAAGAAGTACAAGGGGAACACAAGCTGGTGGTGAACGTGGTGCGTGATGACACGGAGCAAGATAGCGAGCGCGACGGGGATGGCCCACAGGGCGAACGTGTGCACCGACGAAAAGAGTAGCTTGAGCGACTCGAGGTTCAGCTCGAAGCCGTCCTCGGGGAGGCGCATCGCGACCTGGAATCCCGTGAGGATCAGGAACACACCGACGCCCCCGATGCATCCAACGAGGATGTGCCGGGGGAAGTAGCCGATGAGCGAGCCCAGACGGCACGCGCCCAAGAGGAAGAAGACGAGGCCCGTCAGGATCGAGCTGAATGCGAACGCAGCCATGGTCGTCGCGACGATCGAGTTTGCGTCATCCCCGACCTCGGCCACGATCAGGTTCACAAGGATATGGAAGAACGGGATCGCCTCGATCATCATCGTGCCGTTCCCACCGCCGAAAATGCTGCCGCCGGCCGAGAACACGAGCTGAGACACAACGCACCTGGGGGTCAGCTAGCGGTCAAGCCATTCTTAACTCACGACATGAAGTACATCGAAATGCCGAGCGAGGAGAAGCCGGGGAAGTAGGGCGAAGTCGGGAAGAGGATCATGCCGTACGAAACACCGTCAAGGACATTGAGGAGGACACCGAGAATGACGGCAGGGAGGCAGTGGATGGGCTCAGTGATACAGAGGCGGACGGCCTCTGTGAGCGTGATCTTGGAGAAGCGGTTTCGGGCGACCTGGAAATCAACCCCGGTGCGTGACCTCCACCCCTGCTTCCTGTCGGCGAGCAGGGATGTCTGCTCGTTCGGCGGCCTGGCGGCCTCGGCCTCGAGGTATTGTCTGAACTCCGATGAGTTACCCATGTCGTCTTCGATCTCCTCGTTGACTTCCTGTACTTCGGCGAGGTGGGAAGCACGGTAGTCGAGTTGCGCCTCGCGCGGGTCGACTTCTGGGGAGAGTTCGCGGGGTCGAGCGTGCGGCGTCGTGTCGCCAGAGTCTTCACTGTCCTGCGATCGCTGTGATGTTCCAAGGCCGGCGCGGCCGCGCTCCATAAGCACCGAGAGGCCGGACGGCCCAGACTTGGGTGACTCGGGGCCCTTGAAGTGCCGCGACGATGACGGGGACGTGCCGTGGAAGTCGACTGTCGAGCCAATGTAGCTGGTGAGCGGACTAGGATGGTGTGGTCGGTGGTCGAGTTGGAAGCCAGAACTCATATACCCGCTAGTTTGAACGGACATAGACGCCAGGCGGTGGGTCGAGTCGCGAATGGCGCGTGAGGTCGTGCTTGCTCCAGCCCTGCGCATGGTCAGCTGTCTCCCAACTTTTTATAGAGTCGTAATGGGCGTGGGAGTGTGTGATGAAGATGTGTCTTGGAGTGAGCTGTGCCCGCAAGACTCGCGCGGCCGCCTGACACAAACCAAGAGTCTAGACGCACGACAGCGAATCTCTCCACCTGTTTTGAGCGGAGCGCAACGGCGCACATAAACGGCAACCGTCTGCGCCAGCTACGCCCGTAGCACAATGGTGTGCGTGCGAGTCTGCGAACAGGGAGGAAGCTTGGAAGGGGGAAGATCCCTCCCGTCCTCGCCCCTGCAGCCATGCCGTTGCGTGCTCATGTGACGGGGAAGCTAGTCGTTGTAGCTGGGCCGGGGGGGATGAAACTGGTGGAAACGCACTCGTCAAGCGCGTCGTCCTCGCGCTCAAACTCGCTCTCGCAAATGGCATCTTCGACAACGCCAGAGACGGGGTCGATAATGTGGTGCGCGTGGTGCCCATGGGCTCCATCGGAGTGATCCGACGTGGCCGACAGGCGGCGGAACAAGCGGCTTACGCGCGAGTCACCTCCTTGACTAACGCGGCGCGCACGCTGGTCCGGATTCGGGAGCCCTATTCCGAGTGTTGCGCTTGTGCGGCGGTTCGAGGTTGACGGCGACGTGCTCAGCTCGCGGTACATGCCAGCTGCTCCGGCTGAACTGCCGGAGCGGGCGCGCCCGGAACCTGAACCGCCGACATAGTGCGTGGGCAAGCCTGGGCCGGGCGGGGTGGTGGAGAGCGGCGGAGGGATGTGCGGCGCGGCTGCGGGGTCGCGCGCCGGCATGGTTGTGGTTGTGGAGATGGGCAGTGATAGGAGGTGGAGAAAGCGACGAGTGGGATAGGAACGGCGGCATTGCCGTTTCTGGCTGAAGTCATACTCACGACACCACAGACGGGTGGTCACCGGCTTATCTTTGGTTCCGCCAATGACACTCGGGTCGTCGTCGATCGCGGATCGCGGCGCACGCCTCCTCGCGCGACCGAGCAAATGCAGCGGTCGCGTCCTTATCAGAGACGAGGCTCGGTCGCCTCGGTCTCGCCGTCTCACTTTGGCCAGGTCAAAGTTCGAGAAGATAACGACGGATCAGATCGCGGAAAAGAAGACTGGCCGCCCATCATCGTCGACGTTATCTACCCTCTCGGCCCTGCGGCCGTGCACACACCCCACGCCACCCATCATCCTCACCCAACCATCCTCTGCACAATTCAACTTTAGCCCCTGCCGTCTAGTCCTCGCAATCTCGCACACATCACCAAAGCCGCGCCACCTTGCCGCCCAATGAGCACGTATTCCGAGCATCCAGAGCCATTACGTGCTACAATCATTGTGTGCACTGTCGGCGGACCCGATGCCCCAAGTGCAAGCTCGACAAGGGCAGGGGTGGTGTCATGGTGATGCGTAGGGCAGAGGACAGAGCGAATGCGAAAAATACCTCGTCCCAAGCTCTAACAGCTCAGATTCATCCCGTTGAGCCGTGAATCAGTTCATTCGACAACCGCAAGCACCCAGCGGGACAGTCGATCCTGTGCAAGCTCTGCTCGGAATCAACACATAACGCTGCCCTCGTGGTCCCCGTGTCCACGATCGTGCGCTGCCCTTCGTCCCGAGTCCAGCGGAGTGGCGCAGGAAGTAACTCGGCAGTCTTGACGCTCTATAAATAAAGTGGCCCAAGCGTTTCCCAAGCCTGCCTGTCTCAATTTCGTGAGCAGATCGAAGGAATGATTCTGAGCTTGAGGCAAACGGGATTGCCAAATCGCTGGCCTGCGAGCTAACGCAGAACTGAGTTGTTTCTGACGCAACTGGCCCACTGTACCTGGACTGAGAGGGGGCAGGCTCAACTGGAGAACCGCTGCTCGCGTCAGCAGTGACTGCCGAGTTACTGACTGCCGAGGATTTGCTCTTCTGCTGTTTGCAAAGTGACTCCGCAACCCCGCACTGGGAACCGCAGCGGGGGATTGCAAGTCCGCTCGATCTCGGAGTGCTAGTGCAATGGGACATTACCTATGACCTCATCCCCGCATGCAGCGGCACTAACCACAGCCTGGCGCATGCATGGCGAAGGAGGTACCGCTGGTATGGTTTTGCTGGAGGAATTGCGCGATTGGCCGCCTGGTAGCGATGAGCGAATTTAGAAATCAGCTCAGCGAGGGATTTACCAGCCCGTCACTCAGCCTCGTGACACCAACGCCGGCGGAGGGAAGCGCTACGGCGCTAATGTGAACCAAACCTAGCCTGTGAACCTCCGCATCGCCATTGTGCGTCCCATATGCAACCGAAGCGAACGCAGATGGGCCGGCAGGGGTACAATGGGATCGAAACGTGCTCGATCTCAGCAGAAGAGTTAGAGCTAGTGACGGGGACAACAGCGCAACGTGCCCTCCGAGAGCGCTCGCTTCGCGTAGCGCCATGGGTCCAACAATCTCACATCGACCTCTCAGTATTTGCATATACCCAAAATCGCTCACTGTACCCCGTGGTACTCGGGGCCGTGTTGCTCGGGGTACATCCCAGCGCCTAACACTTCACACCCACTCGGATCCCCCGTGGCCACAGCCACCCTTGCTCTCTTGGGTCTGTGGCATAAATCTCTGATCCCCGGTCTCTTGTTCCCCACTCGTCCTCTCGTTCTCGTCTTTCCTGCCCTGCTCCCTCCCCCTCCCCATCTACACTCCTACCAGAAGCAGCAATGGTGGCGATCTCGACGACGGGCCATCCCCCGGAACAGCAGTCCGAGGCCCATCTGCCCCCTCCGACCGCGTTGCCTGGCGACGGCAACGGGGAAATCAGCGTCGAGCCGAACGGCGTCGTGATTGCGCTCGCGGCCTTCCTTTGTGCGTATGGGGGTGCGTTGGGCGGCAACCTGCATAGTAGCTGACAGTGCAGTACTCCTCGCACTCATCAGCGTGTCGACGTTGATTCGGGAGTGTTTCCGCGATCAGCGCGTGAGGGTAAGTCAACATGTGCTGGCTGGTAAACGGCTAAGCTGTGGCATGCCCCGATCACCAGCAGCGGCATACGCTTGACTGTGACGCTGACGGTCAGAAACGCTACACTGAGCTCGCCGACGGTCGCCGTCCCTCTGGCGCATCCGTGCACCAGATGGAGCAGACGCAGGCTCTGCACGCCACTCAGCTCGCGCTGCGACTGGAGGCGCTGCAAGCCGCCAGCCGCACCAAGGCGGCCGTGAACATTGCCTCGCGCCGGATCATCGAGCTCGACGATGAAGTCGATAGAGATGTGTACTCGCTCTGTTCTCGCCTGCGCTGCGGCTCCGTCTCTCCCGAGGAGATCAGCAGCCAGCTGGGCCAGCATCGCGCCAGTGTGCATGACCAGCTGGGGGATATTCTGAGAGAGCTCGATATCCTGAGGGGAGGGAAGAGTACGAGCGCCTGGGGCACGAGGGAGGGGAGTGTGGCTAGCCTCAACGTCGTATGAGGCGCGAGCTGGATTGGAACTAGATCAAGATTCCCTTGTTACTTGACGACTCTTACGCCCCGACCGACAGTACTCTCCCGATAGACACCCCCGATACACCAGATCGAGGCCACACGGCTTCCGGGCCGCGGGCCGGTCCCCTTACCGCTCTTCCCCTCCCTGTCTTCGATCGCGCGCGATCGCCCACCACATCCTCCCCACTGCGCCTGTATAACTAGACACTTCCATAGCTCGCGCCCTGTCTCATGTTGTCATCTTACTTCCATTCCGTGCTGCAAGTGCGTCGAGATTCGGGTTGTGTCACGGGTTTCGGAGTTGTCCTGCGTTAACTAGCCTCTGGCCCACAGCGCTCGCCCAGAACAGGAGTTTCATCACGTAGCCTATCGTGCTTGACGCTTTTGCCTTAGAACGACGAACAGGAGGGGTCAGAGTCGACATGTGAACGGCGCAGATTGAGCCTGCTGTTCTGAAACACTCGTCTCCTGTCGTTGCAGTCGCAATGAGGAGAGAGGCATCTGAAGCAGGCGACGACACCTCTGCCCCTCGTGTCCCGTCTCCTACAGTCGCAGTCTGTGGTTAATATGTCTATCTCTCCCTGCTTCTCACGCAACCCGGCGTCGTACTTCTCGACCTTCCAGTTCTTCATCGAGGCAGATGATACTCAACGGGCCGAGAGCCGAGGGATGAGGACGAAGGTGTGCACTGAGAGATGGGACATTACGAAACCGACGCCGTCAGATGTCGGCAGAGTTACTATCCTTGGAGTGCCGACGCTGAGCTTATTTCTCTGCCTCCGATACTCTGGTCATTTCACTCCTCTACCATCGGCCGCCAAGTTGCATGCCTGTATCCCACCGCTTCATGAATGAATGGAGAGGGCGGACATGGGAGAAAAGAATCCGAGAGAGGGTGAGGAGAGAGAAGCACAATCTTGTCAACAGGCACAGCCAGGTCTTGGCATACCTGGGACCTCTATTGGTCGGCCATCTCGAGACCGGTCCTTCTCACACTGGGCACTGCCCTTTCATGCATGCTATTCCTGCTCCGCTCGTCGGCACTCAGTCCCAGACGCGGCGCCAGTGTCCGGCAGAGGTGAAATACAGTGTGCAGATGGCGACTGCGGACGAGTGCACCCTCAAGTTAAGATCTGTCACCCGCACGGTAGCACGACGTCTGCTCCGGTTCCTGGTTCATGCTGTTCTTCGAACGTCTGTCCCGGCAGTGGTTCCAGTGCAAAGCTGGGTTCTGCAATGACAAGTCTGCCTTTCCTGAGCCATGTTCGTTATGCATGAGCGTCTCCGATGAGTTGGACGCAGACGCAGACGGACAACTGGCACAGAGCATGAAGCCAGCGGCCATCAGTGCCAGATTCGTGCCTCTGTGCCTCGCCTCCCGATGATTAACCTCTTACGTTGCCTCAACCCCTTGGTGATCACTGTCCCAAACATGCAGGCGATGAGGAATGAGGCGGCGACACTGGCCCGATCACCCGGGTTCATCGGCTTTCATAAGATCCTGCCTTCAGACTCTGAATAGCGCCATCGGCATTGGCGTTGCACAAGCGCGCACGCGCACACATGCTTGTCAAGCTTGCTCCGGGCATGAATGGATGTCAACAAGACACGACGACTGGGGGCGCATCCTAGCAGAAGCAGACGAGACGCGCGAAGGCTGAGGCGAGAGTAATTGAGCTGTGTTGCGAAGGCAGCATGGCCGCACCTGAAGAATGAACTTTATCCATTCAATGATTGAATAGATGAGCTTACGTTGCTTGGGCTGGGCGTGCGTACTTCCTCCTTCCTTCCGAGATTTGACCACTATCAGACCTATGCAACGGGAAGTGCTCGAAGCAAGATCATACCCACATGTCATGTCGGCCTGAAGTATAATCGGAGTACGACCTCGTGTGCACAGTTGTGAGCGAGTCAACGGCATCCCGCCCAAACTCTATGGTGCACATGTGCACGCTTCACTTGTCGGTGTGCACGGTGTGACAGCGGCGCAAGAACGGCGCCGCGATCGGCCATGCGGCCATCTTCAGCCACTCGGGGCATGTGGGCGGTGCTACCAGTGGGCCACTACGCTCCGCCCGGCAGCCACCGGAAGCCCTCGCCTGCGATCGCCTTGGATTGCCTGCTGCATTCATCATAGCTCAGGACGTAAATCAGGTCCAGGATAACAGGATACCAGGTATACCAGGACCCAAGCAATAGCATGGCGTAAGCTAGTGAGCGCGTGAAGCATGAGGTTGCACGGTGCGACACCAATCTGTCGTCAGCTCTGAGTTTCGGCGCTGTACGTTGGGTCCCCTAGTCCTGAGATTCCAAGGGACCATTACGGATCAAGAAAGCCTGAGAACTTGACGACCTGTGCGACTACTCCTGCTTCCTGTGCGACCCGTGCTTTCGCTCTCGGTCTTGGCTCCGAGTCTGCTGGCTACTTAAGAGCAACGAGACGCACAGGCGCTCGCTGTCGCTCTCCCTTTCACTGTCGTTACTGCCCACTCGGTCACGATCAGCACCATGGCGCCCGTCGAAACCGTTGCGCTCTACGAGTCGCCTCTCTCACAATCGTCCGAGGTCTTCGTCTCCTGCCTGCTCGTGGCTACTGGTGAGTATGGCAGCGGGACAGCCAAGCCCCGCCCAGACATGTACGAACACCAACTGACGGGGCAGCTTTCCTCTTCGTCTTCAGCCTGGTCCTCCTGTACCGACAGGCAGGGCTTTCGCAAGTGTACGCCTCCATGTCGGAAACTCAGCAGCGAAGCCTGCTCGCCCTGGACGAGGCGGCGCGCGAGCTGCGACAACTGGACGCCGACCTGGGCGCGCGTATCGAGTCCCTCGCGTCTCGATCACAGTCCGGCATTGCCGGCGTTACGGGCGCTGCGAGCGTACCCGGCGCGCCTTCGGCGTCGGCGCAGGCACAGCAGCAATTGAGCGAGCTGCAGGGCTTGCAGCGATTCGCGCGCGACAGAATCGCTAGGGTCGAAAGTGGACTGGTGCCCAGGGCGCTCATTGAGAAATCGGCTGCAAGCACTGCTTTCTAGATCGCAGGACCCTGGCTCAACCTCCAAAATCACTCGCGCACAATCACAATCACGATCACGACCACGCGCCGATGGCAAGTGCCGAACGACATTCTACGCCGAATAGACCAAAAGCTGTATAATTCACAAGCTCCTCGATCGCGACTCACCAGATGCTCCGCCTGCGTGTGGGGGAGGAAGGAGCTGTTGTATCCTTTACACGAACATGTAATCAATCATTCATGCGGACTCACAATGGGGAGGAACGGCTGACGAGAGACTTCTTCCTGACGCCTTCCTACCTGGTGGCGTTCGTCACAGTGGCTTCGGACCTGGATGCTCTGGAGGCGATGCGAGGGGTCTGTGCGTGGTCTTGGTACGGTCTTGGGGGTTCGAACTGATGACGTTTCCGGCGCGGCCGAGCGGACGACTCGTGGTGGACACCGAGGGTTTGTCCGGCGATCTGGCAGGCGTCCGGCGAAGCGGCCGAGAAGTGACAGGGATCGGCCATGCGTCCTGAGCCCTTCCCTCGACGCAAAGTCGACGGCCGGAGAGGTCAGGACTGCCCCGCCTTGCCCGTCCGAGTGGCGAACGCCGACAGACTGGATTTGCGCTGCTGCACACGGATAAACTTCGGGCTCAATCACGGCCTTCACGCCAGTTGTGGTGTGGCAATGCCAGGCTATGATCCGCTCGCGAGAGCAAGGAGTGGATCCCATATCGACAGCAGACCTCACCTATCGTCGGCAGAAGGGAGAAGCTCGCATTGCAAGGGCTCATGACAAGCTCTGTGGCGGAAATGCAGTGAGGACCAGGGTTGAGGAAGACAAGTGCAGCCGACGTTTCGGCGGTCAGTCACTGGATGTGCGCGACTGACTGGCGTGAGGATAACGGACGCTTCCGATGGTGAGAGAGATGTAGAAGCAAACCAGCTCAACTCGCAGCAGTAGCAGATCCACTGACGACTGCGGTCATGTAACTGCGGGATCAGCGGTCACGAGGCAGGCGGGGCCGGAGGGGGGCGCAACGGTCCAGACCGATCCAGATCATCATGGATCATCCCCCGCCTCCAAGGTAAACAGGATGTCTTCCTCGACCTCGCCAGTGATGCATGCACATCTCTATTATCTCCATGAGCGTCCTTCACACCCCTGCATTTACTCTCTCCACGAGTACACTCCGTCGACCACATCGTGGCCACCAGCATCACCTATCGCTCTCTCGTTCCTCGTTCAGCGCAAGCACATGAAGTGCCAATTCAAGATCTCTGCCCTCAGCGTTGCTATCGCCTTGGGTGGGTGACTGCTGAGGCCCGGCAACTGACAACTAGCGGCTCTGAGCTTCGGTTTGAATGCTCTCCAGAGTATCGCGATCATCAGATCCGTTCGCGTGAGTCTGGAGAGCTCCTTCGGCAACAACTCATTCATAGATCATGCGTCGACTCCAGAGAGTGATCACTGAGATGCTGGCGCAAAATGAGCGATTCAACGCTCCTATGTTGCCACCGCCGACACCGCTGTCCGCGTCTTCCTCGCTCGCAGGTCAGCACTCCTTGCCTCAGACACAGGCAACTGCATCGCAGCACCCCGGCCTGAGCTCACCAGCTTCGACAACATCAGCGTTGCGTTCCCCGGCTCCCCGCGCCTTGCAGCGGGCAGCCCCGCAGCCGCTGAATCTCCGTCATTCGTGGGACACCAACTCTAACTGGTCTCCAGCGCCCTCTTCCGCCAGAAGCGAGGACGTTCCTCCTTCCGTGAGAGCCATTATACGCAAGCTGGTCGTCCTCAAGGCCGAAATCAATGACAAGTTATGGGATCTGCGCCGAAACATGACCGCAGAGGGCGTCGAAGCCGTGCAGACGGCTACGGCGGACGGCATCGCAGCACTCATTGCTGATCTGCGTGTGCTCAGTACGCAGTTCGGTCTGTAGGTGCCCCGTACAGAAGTGGGATCGGCCCTCGGAAGCAGTTATAGTCAAAAGATGTTCAGCTCCATGGACATTCATGCAGAGAACCAGAATAGAACCAACGCGGCGGCCGCTCGTCTAGACGGTGGGTAACAGACTCTGTGATTCGCTCTCCTGCTACAGTATGCTTGTTTATAACGCCTCCCCCTCAAGAGTCGGCGTCGGGGCACCTCGACAGCGCAACCACGTACAATTCAGCCCATCAGAGCACCCTTCTGTCACCTTCTGCCATTGAATCGTCGGCTGTGCAAGAAAGAACTGACCCCTTACAGACCTGCAGACCACTGGCTTGTACGCCCCCCGCACGCGACTTGCAATGTAAGGTGCCCAATTACACAGGCTAGCGAATGAGCGACTAAGGCCTTTATGCACCACATGCCAAAGCCCATCGCAAGGACTGTCAGTCAGGAGGTCGAAAACTTAAAAACAGTGCCTGTTCCGATGCCGGCTTTCGAGCTCTGCTCTCCACCGTCTCCTGTCCAGCGAAAGTTTCTTGCAGAAGGGTTGCTCACGAGGCACGGAAATACCGGTGGTATCCGTTTCCCGGTGTTCCATCGGGGGGTGGGTTAGCGACCTCCAAATAGACGTCGACGTTGATTGCTGTGCAGCCAAGAGGACCTGTCGCCGAGATGCGGACCATGCATGAGGGCTGAGCAATGCAGCCACAATGCTCCGAGCGAGACTCAAGTGTCGGATTGGTGAGCATCTTGGTCGGAGAGTCTGTGTGTTGCGAGCCCCAGGCGCGAGGCGCGTGAGGCGTCGAAGGGTTGGAGCCAGGGATTGTTAGGGTACACGGACAAGGTACCCATGAAGCGCGTTGAGGCGAAGCTTTTGCCCTCTGGTGCTGCAGCGCTAACCAAACGAAAGTGTCGGCAGTTCAGGGAAAGCGGTCCGAATCCTTGCGCGCTAGGACGGCTTCTGCCTAATTCAAGTAGGGCTGGCTTACCTCGACAGGTCCCTCTCGAACTGTGCGTGAGCTGAGCGTCCTCTTGGCTGCCTGCAGGCAGGCTCGGGGCCTCCTTGGCCTAACAGCTGCTGTCTGCCTGGTGTCTCCAGGATGCAAATGGGCCGCGGCGGTGAAGGGGTTCAGCATGCGCGTGCTCTGCCTGGAGACTCTGGCTGCATGCCTGCCTTCGGCGGACTCGCTCGCTCGTTCCGCTACAAACAACCCGCCCTCGTCCTCCTCTTCGTGTTCGCCGGCCCAGACTCACGTTACCTTACCCTCAGCTAACTCATTACCTTCTCTTCTACTCTCCTACACTCATTCTCTTTCGACCTCCATCGCTACCTTGGTCGTCGTCGCTTCTGCTCTTCTTCTCGACCCACCCACGCTCTTTACCTTCCACCTTACCCCGACAGCGCCAGCGCTGTGAGCCGACGTACCTGAATTTGCCCATCGCACTTTCCGGCCGCTCCGTCTGCCAGTTTCGCCCACCATGTATTTTGCTCCTGCCGCTGCTGCTCTGCTGGCCTCGACGGCCATTCACGGTGTCAGCGCCAAGTCCGCTGAGGAGTGGCGAACGCGTTCCATCTACCAGTGAGTACTGTGACGCAAAGGAAGGATGCCACCGCCGCCGAGGCACGGGCTCGGCGCTGGGGCACGCGACTCCAGAGAACTGTATCAGTGATCCGCAGCATCGCCGCAGCTTCATCATAAACCACAACAACAAACGCTGACATCAACTAAGGCTCATCACCGATCGCTTCGCGCCTCCTTCGGACTCTGCTCCTGCTCTCACCAACCCCCTTCCTTCCGAGTGCAATGTCTGGGACCAGACCTGGTGTGGAGGAACTTGGCTCTCCATCATTGACAAGCTCGACTACATCCAGGGAATGGGCCTCGATGCCATCTGGATCTCCCCCGTCAGCCGTGAGTGTGCATGCTAATAATGCCGGGAGAGCAGTGTCTGACGTCAGAAAACATCGACTACCACACTCCCTACAACTTTGCCTACCACGGCTACTGGGTCAATGACCCCACCAAGCTGAACCCCCGCTTCGGTTCTTCGGACGACCTGAAGAAGCTCTCCGACGAGCTGCACAAGCGCAACATGTGGCTCATGGTCGACATTGTCGTCCAGAACGTCCCTGCTCTTGAGAACATCATCGACAGCCCTGAGAAGCTTGCCGAGGACGGCTCTCTCTGGACTAGCCGCGACGATTTCCACGACTTCTGTATCATCAAGGACTACAGCAATCTGACCCAGGTCGAGAACTGCTCCCTCGGTGACGAGAAGCTCGTTCTCCTCGACGTTAACACCGAGAATCCGAACGTGCAGTCGAAGCTCAATGATTGGATTGCCAACCTCGTCAAGGAGTACAACATCGACGGTCTCCGTATCGATGCGGCGAAGCACGTTCCGGGCGAGTTCTGGACCAGCTTCTGTGGTGCTGCCGGCGTCTTCTGTATCGGTGAGGTCTTCGGTGACGACATGGAGATGGCCGTCAAGTACCAGAAGAACAAATACCTCGACTCCATCCTCGGCTTCCCTCTCTACTACGGTATCCAGAAGGGCTTCGGTGCTCCGTACGCCAACATGACCGAGTTCACTTCGCGCCTCAAGGCCGTCCAGGAGGGTTTCGTTGACACGACCGTCCTCGGTAACTTCCTGGAGAGCCACGACGTCCCTCGTTGGCGCAACCAGACTGTCGACCCCCGTCTCGGCTACAACGCCCAGGTTGCCCAGTTCCTTCTCGAGGGTATCCCCGTCGTCTACTACGGCTCTGAGCAGGACTTTGCTGGCAACATGGATCCCACCAACCGTGAGGCTCTCTGGCCCTCGAACTACGAGAACACCACGACCTACCAGCAGATCACCCGTCTCAACAAGATCCGTTCCGCCATCATTGAGAACAACCTCGAGTACAACGGCGAGTCGTTCCTGAACGCCAAGTCCCAGATCGTCGACTCGACGGACTACGACGTCGCTATTCGTCGCGGCCCCGTTCTCTTCTCGATCACCAACCGTGGTTCCCCGGAGAACGGGACCTACTTCCCCATCCACAACACTGGCTGGGACTCTGTCACTCCCGTCATTGACCTCCTCACCTGCACTGAGTTCACGGTCGGTAGCGGTGGCTCGCTTTCAGTCTCGTACTCGACGCAGGGCTACGGTGGCCTCCCCTACGTTTGGGTTACCACCAAGGATGCTAAGAACCTCGGCCTTTGCACGGACAAGCAGATGGGCATTGTCTCCAAGGACAAGGTCAACAACGACGCCTCGGACAAGGTCAAGGAGGCTGAGAAGAACGCCGGCTCCAAGATGAGTGTGTCGGTCGCCATGGCCATCACCGCGCTTCTTGGCACGACGGCTGCTGCGCTTCTGTAATCGCGCTCAGCCTTCTCTCCCCCACTTCCCACTCTTAAGGCATTATGGAAGGACTGTTCAACCACACTCCTCACCCCCACATCCACACTCATACATTCGCTGAGTGTCTACGATATGTGGCTCGTTCCACTCGTCCCGTGCACTCCATCACGACGTTCACCCTCAACGTTCTATACCTTTCTTGAATATAATTCTGGACAATCCTACCCCATCCTGTCTTGATGAGCACGGCACCGCTCACTGAGCCAGGCCCGCTCCCAGCCGAACCACTGAAGACGGCCCCCCTTCACGATACACATGATGTTGTACCAATACTTCTTGCGCAGTTTCATGGATTTATACTTTTACAACAGTAGATCTATAGCTTTCTATGAATAAGTGGTTGAATCGATGCTGATGGGAGTGTCTTGTTGAGGCGTGCTGAAGAGTGTAGAGGGAGCCGAATGCGTTAACCGAGTCGAGCGCGCTTCGCCTGAACGTCGTCCCGCGCTACGTCCGACTTGCGCTTCTCCTTCTTTCTCCGCTCGTGCTGGACAGTCGCGCCCTCAAGGTCGAGCTCACTCCCACTCAATGTGATCTCGAGGTACGGGTTGTGGGTCATTTTGGGCCTGAGAGTCAGCTACCGCGTCCAAAATGAACAGCTTCTTTCACCCGCGAAAGGGGGTGATCCGCCTCCCTCATACGAAAAGCCTTATGATAAGCTCACTTAGTTTTCCCGCTCAGTACGCGTTCGAGACTCGGTCTCTCCTGGCTCTTCATGTGCCCCGAGACGTTGTACTGCCAGACCTCGTTGTGTGTTTTCAGCCACTCGCGCTTCACCTTCTCGACAACAGAGATCAGGCGCGGAATAGCCAGAGTGGCCGGATGCAGTGTTGAGTTTGCTTTCGGCTCAGTCGACAGCTGCGTTGTGAGGATTGCGGGCGAGCCGGCCTGAGGTGTCAGCTAAAGCTCGAACAGTTGAACCGGAGGTCTCACCTCGAGCAGCGCAATTGCACGCTCGGCGTACTTAACCACATGACCACCGGTCGTGACGCGTATCGGCCGCGGTTCTCCATCTGTCTTGCTTGTCGATGTTGTTGTGGCCGCCATGCTGCTGAAGTCTGACTCGGCGGAAGGTTGCTGTCGCTTGCGCGCGTTCAATGCTCAACTTTCTGCGTGCAGTGACGAAATGTTGTTGACACGATAGGCCAGCGTCCCCTCCCTGCAGTAGGCGTCCCTCTGCCAGGCACTGCGCAAATAGTGGAGGCACGCCTAGCAGGCTTGCTTCCAGGTGTCGCAGGTGCATGCCGCGTGGCAAATGTCACGTGTGCGATTCTCTCTGACGCGTTGGTTTCCAGTCGCACATTCGGTCAGCTTCCTTGAACATCTTGCTCGACAACTCTACTCCCAAAAACAACCACGATGTCGCTCGACCAGATCGGAGCTGGCCAGGCGGTGTACGCCCAGGACGAGGTACGTTACCCCTTGCTTGACCGGCGCGCAAGTGCGACTCTGGAGCTTGCCTTTTGGAGCTGTCGGCGTGTCGAATACGGTGGACCGAGCGGCATGAACGGCAATGGGAATTTCAGTTGACACACACTACAGAACGGACGTCCCTTCATCATTGTCCGGTATGACTGACGGAGAGAAACACACTGACTGGAAGCGAGCAGGGCAAGAAGGTCCGCACCCACGGCCTCGAGGCTATCCGTGTATGTTACCTGCTTCAGAGATGATTGTCGTAAGCTGACACGCACAGAGCCACATTCTCGCCGCCCGCGCGGTCACCAACATCATCAAGACGTCGCTTGGCCCGAGAGGTCTCGACAAAATTCTGATCTCCCCCGACGGAGACATCAATGTCACGAACGATGGTGCCACGATCCTCTCCAACATGGAGGTTGACCACCAGATCGCCAAGCTCCTCGTTGAGGTAAGCTAGCAGTTCGTCACGGGTCGAAGCTGACAGATCAGGTCTCGAAGAGCCAGGACGACGAGATTGGTGACGGTACCACGGGTGTTGTTGGTGAGTTCGGTTGGAGGCGGGCCGGCAGAACAGAACAACAGGTCTCGCGGAATCGGCGTACAGAAAGGGGACGTGTGGGTCTCAACCCCCGCTCTGAGTGCTTGCTTTCCGGAAACTGGATCAAAATGGCTTTGAACAGCTATCTGGACGTGCTTCGGGAAGGAAACATGCCTATGTTGGGGTCTGCGATCTACCTCGGACACATCAAGTACAGCTCATCGCGCTCTCTAATCTCGCAACGAAGATTTACGCCTCGAAGCCTGACTTTGTGATCATTGGCACTATCGCGTTGCTCCGGTTGAAGATCTGCTCTGCTTGCCTAACTGGAGACGCTGGTACAGCTCTGGCAGAGCAGGCTGGTCGCATCAAGCTACAGCTCTGGCGTCTGCATCTCTGCGACTGCGATGCCTGCGATGCCGAGAAATGCCTGACCGGATCTGTCGCACAATTGTCTTGAGCCGTGCCCATGCCTTACAGTTGCCATCATCGGTCCAAAGCTGACATCAGTCCTCGCCGGTGCTCTCCTCTCCTCGGCCCTCTCCCTCCTCGACCGCGGTATCCACCCCATCCGCATCGCCGATGGTTACGAGAAGGCGTGTGAGATCGCTATCAAAGAGCTTGACCGCGTCGCCGACACTGTTCCCTTCAGCAAGGACGACACCTCCAACCTCCTGAAGACTGCCAAGACCTCGCTTGGCTCCAAGATCGTCTCCCTCGCCGGCGACAAGTTCGCCAAGATTGCCGTCGACGCTGTCCTCTCGGTCGCCGACCTCCAGCGTAAGGACGTCGACTTTGAGCTCATCAAGGTCGACGGAAAGGTCGGAGGTTCCCTCGAGGACACTGAGCTCGTCCACGGTGTCGTCATCGACAAGGACTTCTCCCACCCCCAGATGCCCCGTACCGTCAAGGACGCCAAGATTGCGATCCTCACGTGTCCGTTCGAGCCCCCTCGCCCGAAGACGAAGCACAAGCTTGACATTGAGAACGTCGAGGAGTTCAAGAAGCTGCGCGCGTACGAGAAGGAGAAGTTCGAGGAGATGATCAAGCGGGTTAAGGACACTGGAGCGAACCTCGTCATCTGTCAGTGGGGCTTTGACGACGAGGCCAATCACCTGCTCATGCAGAACGACCTCCCCGCCGTACGTTGGGTTGGCGGTCCCGAGATCGAGCTCATTGCGATTGCCACGAATGGTCGCATTGTGCCCCGATTCGAGGACCTGTCGGCTGAGAAGCTTGGACACGCCGGTCTCGTTCAGGAGATGTCGTTCGGTACGACGAGGGACAAGATGTTGGTGATTGAGGAGTGTGCCAACTCGCGCGCTGTGACTGTGTTCGTTCGTGGTAGCAACAAGATGGTACGTGCATCCAAACCCCCTGGGTTCCCCTCGGATCCCCTTGGTCATGTGGTCTGTCTGTGACCAGGGGGCCCAATTCTGTTCCTGTCGGGTCGGAGGTGAACGGTCGTTACCCCGCAAGTGTGCGCGTAATCACATCGTGGCACAGGGCGGGCCGATCGGTGACCACCATCGGCAAAACATAGTGCCGTGAAGACGCGGTCCTGGCTGCAAGCCACGCAGCCGCCTACACTTCCGACCCACACCGACGTACATGCATAGAGAGGAAGAGACCGTGCTGACACTACTACAGATCATCGACGAGGCTAAGCGTGCGCTGCATGATGCCATCTGCGTTGTGCGCAACCTGATCAGGGATAACCGTGTGGTGTACGGTGGTGGTGCCGCCGAGATCTGTGCTTCGATCGCCGTCGCGAAAAAGGCCGACGAGGTGAGTTTTGGGCCAGTTGGGCCCCGGTGTCTTACCGTGTCTTACCCCCACGGGAAAACTCTGGTGACCCCGCTGTCCAAATGTCCGGAAACCAAACCTGAGCGAGCACACTTGCTGACGCTCGCTCCCAGACCCCCACTATCGAGCAGTACGCCATGCGGGCGTTCGCTCAGGCCTTGGACGCGGTGCCTCTTGCCCTGGCGGAGAACTCTGGTCTCTCGCCGATTGACACGCTTGCCGATGTCAAGTCGAGGCAAGTAACCGAGAACAACCCCCGCCTCGGAGTTGACTGCATGGGCAAGGGAGAGAACGGTGAGTATTGCTCGATCACGAATGTGTGTGCGGAGGGCAGTGCGCCAGTGCGCCGGGCCGGACTGGCCCGACGACAGCTGCAGAAGCATACACGCGTGCCGGTGGAATGGAAGAAGGCTTGGCAGAGGGCAGAATGTGCTGACGCCGATCACAGACATGAAGAAGCAGTACGTGTACGACCCGCTCATCTCGAAGCGTCAGCAGCTCCTGCTCGCGACGCAGGTTGTGCGGATGATTCTGAGGGTGGACGACGTGATCAGCAACCTGTCGTTCAACGACGAGCTGTAGACGTAGCATTTTTTGTGACAGTAGATCATTTGGTAGAGACACCTGGCAACCGGACAGCGATCAGATAATAGCGATGTGACTCATGGCACGAACCATTCGAGCGGCAGCGATCAGCGTGAGCAGTCACGGTTGTTAGAGCCAGGGGCACAGGGGCATACGCTTGAGGGTGACGCTGCCGCTGGCTGCGTGCTGACGTGCTGACGTGCTGACGGGCCGTCGGACAAGTGCGATTGCGGCGATGTGTGCGGGGACACCAGAGAGGGCCGGGGAGGCACGGGGGCATGGGGGTGGGCGCACGGGGGCCAACCTTGGTCAGCTTGTGGCTTACAGTGGGTCCGGCGGCGTGCGTGCCGGAGAGATGGGTAAAGCAAGCGTGCTTGGCTGGGCGGAGGACACCGCCGCCTGGCCGCCTATGCTCGGAAATCTATACCGTGAGCCGCGCTACAGCGTTCGTGTCAGCAGTGGTTCGTCACCACCGCCGGAGCCGCGAGTAGCGTGGTGGACCTCGCCGCTGCACGACTCCGCAGAAGACCGCACAAGAGTGCACAAGAATGCACAAGAATGCAGCTGCCCGCTGATCGGCGACATGGTCGGGGAGCGGTATGCATACCAGGTATGGGGGGCGCGGGGTGCAGCGGCGGCGTCGCAGAAATCAAGTAGGTATGCCCGTAAACGAGACAGTGAGGGGTCTCCAAATGACAGACAGGCGTTTGCGTCGGCGGCGCGCAAACCCCGCCCAGCGGGCCCAGCGGCGAAGGCGGCGCCGCGGCATGTCTCCATGCCGCTTGCCTACTGACGCTACGCAGTAACACTACGTCGTCGTGGCCTTCGTGCTGTCGTGCCGTCGACCCGTCGACCCGTCGCTAGATCGGTACCCGGCAAAGTTGAGCGACGGAAAAAATGACGTGGCAATAATTTTTCCGAAGAATTTGACCGAACCGTCGGGGGATGACGGGCGATGCATTTTTCCATGGCTTCAACTGGCCCAGCTGAGGCACATAACCGGTGGGGGCAGGCTGTATGGTATGGGGGTATAGAGGGTGTAGAGAGCTCTGCAGGGCCCATAGGGGCACGCAGGGGCCGAGCGGCCGCAGGGCAGGATCAATCAAGTGTTAGGGCGTGATTGGGAGCTGCAGCGTGATTCTTGGGTTTCTGCGCCGGGGTGCACGCGTACGCACGAGGGTTAGCGAAGGGGACGGGCGTTGCGGCGCCCTGCCTGGCTACCTGGCTACCTGGCTACCTGGCTACCTGGCTACCTGGGCTGGGTTCTGACCGGGCCGTGTTGTGCGCTCTGCCTCGCTGCTTCGCTGCTCCGTGGGGAGGTCAGGAAGGTCGGGATGTCTTGGCCACGTCCTCGACAAGGAACAGATGCAGCCAGTGGGAGGGGGAAAAGGCAGCCGAAGCGGGGCGAGTGGGGGTAGGCACTGGTGGTGACAGGTGCCTCGCTTGCATCGAGATTGCTTGGGTGATGGATACTGGGAATCAAATGGCCGTCGCGACGGTCCGGGAAGCTCGGCTGCTGACCGATGGGCCGCAAGTGTAGGAGTATCAGTCACGGTATCACCGGGAGAAGGGCAGGGTCAGGTCAGCTGCTGCAAGGGGGAGGGGGGCAAGAGGGACAAGGGCTCCAGTTCATCTAAGGCAAAGGCAGGCACAGATACAGCAGAGATGGTGAGGTCATGCGGCAGGTGATAGGAAGGCTGTAGACCAAGCAAGCAAGCGGCGGCCAGCCAGTGCCACGGCCGAGGGGGAAGAGGATGGGGACCGACGGAGCCGGAATTTAACCCTGAACAGTCGTCGTCACTTTGCGAACCACCGTAGCCACCAGCCAAAGACTACTGGCCCATAACCTTTATATCACACAACACCACCCGACTTCCCCCTCTTCTTTCTCTCACCACCTCCCCCCCCTAATCACCATGCTCGCCTCTACCCGCAACGCTATCCGCACCCAGGTCAGTACCTCTGTCCACTACCACCCCTCCCTACCCTCTACTCTTGTCAACATCACTCTCAACTTCGACAACGCCTCCCGCGCTTGAACTTTTCCGCGACCCCCCCTTTTTTTCTCCAAAAGCGCCAGCCCGCACCACTTTGCGGTTGGGGCGAGAGAAAGTCAAAGAACCATCCTATCGCTCTACGGCTATGGCATGGCGCATCGTCTGTCGCATATCCACACACTGGCACACTGCTTCGGTGACGACACTGCACAACCGTCGTCGCACGTCGCACGCCATGTGCATCATCGCATCCCCACAACGTTATCGCGGTTTAGGCATGCCACACACGTTTCCACACACTTCTACCATCGTTGCCCGCATGTCACACATTGCATTCCGCTGACGCTTAACAGTCGCGCCTCGCCCGCAACTTCTCGGCCTCGTCGGTCGCCTCGGCCCAGTCGCTCAAGGAGCGCCTCGCCGAGCTGATCCCCAAGGAGATTGAGGAGGTCAAGGAGGTCCGCGCCAAGTACGGCGACAAGTCGTTCGGCCCCAACACTGTTGACCAGATGTACGGTGGCATGCGTGGCCTCAAGGGCCTCGTCTGGGAGGGCTCCGTCCTCGACGCCGACGAGGGTATCCGTTTCCGTGGCCTCACCATCCCCGAGACCCAGGAGGCCCTCCCCAAGGCCCCCGGCGGCCAGGAGCCCCTCCCTGAGGGTCTCTTCTGGCTCCTCGTCACCGGCGAGGTCCACCGAGGAGCAGGTCAAGTCCCTTTCCGCCGAGTGGAACGCCCGTGGCGAGATCCCCGACTTCGTCAAGGAGCTCATTGACCGCTGCCCCCGCGACCTCCATCCCATGACCCAGTTCTCCATCGCCGTCAACGCCCTCAACCACGACTCTGCCTTCGCCAAGTCGTACGCCCAGGGCATCAACAAGAAGGACTACTGGCAGCCCACTTACGAGGACGCCATGGACCTCATTGCCAAGCTTCCTCAGATCGCCGGTCGCATCTTCCGCAACGTCTACGGTGACGGCAAGATGCCCGCTGTTGACGCCTCCAAGGACTACTCTGCCAACCTCTCCACCTACCTTGGCTTCGGTGACAACAAGGAGTTCGTCGACCTGATGCGCCTCTACATCACCATCCACTCTGACCACGAGGGTGGCAACGTCTCTGCCCACACCGGTCACCTCGTCGGCTCTGCCCTCTCTGACCCCTTCCTCTCGTACGGTGCTGCCCTTAACGGTCTCGCCGGTCCCCTCCACGGTCTCGCCAACCAGGAGGTCCTCCGCTGGATCCAGAAGATGCAGTCCGTTGTCGGTGAGAACCCCTCGGACGAGAAGGTCGCCGAGTACGTCTGGTCGACCCTCAAGAGCGGCCAGGTCGTCCCCGGTTACGGCCACGCCGTCCTCCGCAAGACCGACCCGCGTTACACTGCCCAGCGCGAGTTCGCTCTCCGCCACCTCCCCAACGACCCGCTCTTCAAGCTCGTCGCCCAGATCTACAAGATCGTCCCTAACATTCTTCTTGAGGCCGGCAAGGCCAAGAGTGAGTTTACCAGTCCTCGGACAAGATTGGTTCATGCGCGCGATACGTGACGTGACGCGAGTGGACGGGCTACGCAAACCAGCAGCAGCAGTCCGAAGCGGGGTGACTCTGGTGGTTCACCAGTAGAAAAAAAAACGGTCTTTATCGGTCAATTGGTCCGATCCAGGGTTTTGTGCTCAGGGAGAGCGCGCTGATCCTGGGTGTCGGTATCTCATGGCCCGAAAAAACCGGGTGATAGTCGAGTTGCCCCGCTTTTGCCGCTCCGCTCAAAGTGTCCCGCACGACTTGTGCTGTAATCAATCTATCCGAGTCTTTTCCGAAGTTCTATCGTGCTGACCGTTCCTCAGACCCCTGGCCCAACGTCGACGCCCACTCTGGTGTCCTCCTCACCTACTACGGCCTCAACCAGCAGGACTTCTACACCGTCCTCTTCGGTGTCTCGCGTGCCTTCGGTGTCGCCTCCCAGCTCATCTGGGACCGTGCCCTCGGCATGCCCCTCGAGCGCCCCAAGTCGTTCTCGACTGCCCACATCAAGAAGATGTTCGAGGGCAAGTAAGCACCTCGCAACAACTCCTAGACCCCCCCGCCGCCGCCGCATCGCTATCAGTATAAGAGCTGAGAACCGGTCGACGGTACCTCTCATCCCGCAATCTCCCTCATCATCATCCTCATCGCAACATATGTCCATATAATTGGCATAGTTAAAATCAATCCAAAAATTGTGTTTAAGGCGCAGCAGTTTCTACTTTTTTCTTATGCAGTCGTACTCGAGAAAACGTCCAAACCTGAGGCGCGCCAGCGCCGAGGGCGTAGCATCACTCACAAGTGAAGGCGCGGTAGCGCCGAGCCCACTGACAGGCAGTGATCAGCAACGAGCAAAAACCAGTCCGAGCAAGGCCGAAGACACCTTGCATATCGCCAGGTAGCCGAGAGTGGGGGAGACACCGAGTATCAACTCCGCCCCGGACATGCATACGTGGTAGCGAGCACTGTGGGCATGGTAGCGAGCTCGCAGCAAAGAAGAGCGAAGTTTGAAGTAGCGAGGTATAAACGAGCAATTAACGAGGAATAAGCGACGCTCCCTTCGAAGAGAGTGGGTTTCGGTGTGTTTCGGCCCTGTCGGTCATTCGTCGGCTTACGCAGACTGGTGGACATGTGCCCCGTGCCAGTGTGGTGTGGGCCAGTGTGGGGCGCACGGGGGCCAACCTTGGTCAGCTTGTGGCTTACAGTGGGTCCGGCGGCGTGCGTGCCGGAGAGATGGGTAAAGCAAGCGTGCTTGGCTGGGCGGAGGACACCGCCGCCTGGCCGCCTATGCTCGGAAATCTATACCGTGAGCCGCGCTACAGCGTTCGTGTCAGCAGTGGTTCGTCACCACCGCCGGAGCCGCGAGTAGCGTGGTGGACCTCGCCGCTGCACGACTCCGCAGAAGACCGCACAAGAGTGCACAAGAATGCACAAGAATGCAGCTGCCCGCTGATCGGCGACATGGTCGGGGAGCGGTATGCATACCACGCTAGAGCCTGATGACTGCTGGTGACAAACACGCACTACGTCAGATGTCCCTGGTGAGCGGGCGTCATCGGTCTGCGAATGCGGTCAGCGCCGCCATCTAACTCGTTGCGCTCTCGTGGCTCGCTATGGGTGACGGGCCCGTGTATCTGGCCTGTCACAGCCCGTGGGCGCTGTGAGACATGGCAAGCCCGCACATCGGGCATGCTCTGCCGCCGGTAATGCACTGGCTGCACTGGCTGCACCACGCCCGCTGCTACTCAGAACACTGCAGACGCGCACCCGACGCGCACCCGACGCGCACCCGAGCAGCGCAGATCCACCCTCGTAGCCGTAAGCACGACACGCCTGAAGCAGAATGAGACATGACTGCGGACCGGAACTGAGCTGCCGGATGGAGGGATCGGTCAGGACGATATCCGGAGGGGATATATCGAGATTGTACCTCGCTCGCGTATCAAGTGCGTCCCGACCATGCGGAGCGGGCCCGCATTCCTCACACCTCTTATCTCGCCTGTGCACATGCATCCTGGGCCGCCGGCTGAGGTGTTGTGGGATCTAGAAAGGGCATGTCCGTTAGAGGATGGATCGCCGGTGGGATCGGGGAATGGGCCGGGATAAAGATTGGCTGGGAGGGATTTGGGTGTTGGAATGTGATCTGGCTGGGAGCTGGCGTGGTTATCTGTGATACCCGCGTGCGCGTGTCTCAGCACAAGAGTGGGACGGAAGACGCCGATCATGCACAGCCTACCTCGGAGATGCGGGAGAGGTCACGAGGGTAGAGCGAGGGAGCCGGAGGACGATGTTGGGTACGAACCCCCCCGTGGCGGGGTCACTTGACATTGCGGCGTGAGCCACGACATTGGTGAAGTAGGTGGTAGGTGCCCCCCCCCCCCATGGGATTCCAGGATGGCGCGCTCGGTCTGGCTGGAGTAGCTTTTACGTCGTGGAGACACAACGACGCGGTCTGGGCTGGGCTTTGCACACTATACTTGTTCAACGCTCGGCGTACCAACCGCAACCGACAGCAGACGAGCGCAACACCCCCGCCCTCGGGTCGGAATGCGCTATACCTAGTCCAGTTTCCTTTCTTGCTGCTTTAGACTCTGCTGCACATTACAGGGAGGCTCAGCTATGTGTACCTTCTGCAGTGCGTCAGCTCCGCCTCGCGTCACCTGACCTGTGGTGAGCCAGCCAGGCTCCCCCAGTCCCACGCCCACACGGCACAAACTTACAGCCTCTACATATTTCTCGTCTCAACACTCACTTCCCCACATGCCTGACTTGTGCTTCGCCGCGCTTCCTCGCCTTCCACTGTGATCCAATGTTCTCGGATTTGAGTCGTCAGCATCACTGATCGATCACAGCACAGCTGTGAATACGGAGGACCGCCCTTAATCAAGAAGCAAACGTAAAACCGACGACAAAGTTAGCTCATGGTTATGCTTGGTGGAGCGTCATCGCCTCGTCACACATGTGCAGCATCGTTTCCGGAGCTTGCAGCTTTCGAAACCTTCTTTGCTGGCGACATCTGCTCTGTATGGGGTATGTATTCACACACTCGTACTCCATCGACGTCGACATCGTTTCTCCGCTTAGAGTTCAGAGTCTGTGTTGACTGGACTGAGCATTGTTTTCTGATCCGCAGTTGGTTCACGAGAGTTAATCCACCGGGGTCGTCAGTCCACTGCAGCTGCGTCGACCTGAAGGCGGGGTCTAGACCAAGTGGTGCCGATCTGAGGTCCGCTGCGCGAGGCTACGGCGTTTTGACAGGCAGGTGTGAAGACTGACCGACTACGACGTTTGATGATCACACAACCACACCAGTGTGCATGGGAACAGTTGGTCTGCGCCGAGTCAACAGTCGCGAAAGCCTAATCGTGGTCGGACTGCTCATCTGATCGCCAACGCCAGTGACA
Source organism: Trichosporon asahii var. asahii CBS 2479 (assembly GCF_000293215.1). Lineage (NCBI taxonomy): Eukaryota > Fungi > Basidiomycota > Tremellomycetes > Trichosporonales > Trichosporonaceae > Trichosporon > Trichosporon asahii. Next base: position 428,839 of record NW_014040850.1, read on the forward strand.
ACCGAGGACCTGATCTGCAGTCCTTGAAACTCTCGGATGCGAGAGTTTATCTTCCCGACAGCGCAGTCGAGACGGCTTCGATGAATTGTCTCGAAGACGCCAGTGCCGGGCAGAAGCACACTCGCCTTCTCATTGAGGCCCGATGGAACGCGCGATAACGTCGACGATACAGTCACCTGAACGCCGGCAAGTGGGCTCTCGGCGTCTCGACTAGTCCCAGAGGGGGAGTTCCAGGACTGCGGTACATTCGTCGCTTCTCTGATCGGTAGAGATACTAGACTTGCTCAGAGGAACGTACTGAAAAGCGCCAAGTTCTAGCTGACATGCAAATTGCCCTAGTGTAGGTAGGTGGTGCGTGGGTTTACTAGTATCGAACTCAAGCGCTAGCAGTGAACAGTTGGTGTCGAGCCATGCCCCCTCAGCTGACGCTGAACAGATCGCTTCCTGCTTCGGTTGCCCAGACTTCTCGTCTTGGCCCGAGAAGAGCGTAGATGTAGCGACGGAGCTCGAGGCAGGACATAGTGAACGGCACGACCTGCAAGGTATAAAAGGCGCCTCCTTGGCTCCGGATCAATCCCGAACTCCCAAGCACTCCATCATGCTCTATCTCATACATCTCATTCTTCTTCTTCCCCTCGCAGTCGTCGCGACCTTGAACGAGCCCTGCCTCGGCTCGGGCAGCCGTGCCGGTACGTTCTCCTTCCTCACTTTGCACTAACGCCAGGTGTCTGTCTGCGCGCCTCGACCTGCAAGGCCGGCGGCGGCGTGGGGGTACAAGCAACGTGCCAATCTGGCGAAGTGTGCTGCACGCAGGCTTCGTGCAAGAACTCCCGTTTCTCTGGCGGCAACTGCAGGTGGACTAGCGACTGTGCTGGCGGGTCCCCTGGTTTGGGCTGCGTCGGGCCCACCAACTTTGTGTGCTGCCGCGAGCCCAACGGGCACTACGGCGGATACAAGGCCCCCAGCCTCCCCCCTGTCGGGTCCTGCAAGCGAGTCGCCGTCAACGGTGCCGCGGCCGGAGTTAAGGCTTTCCCGGGCCGCATTCGCCAGATCGGCTGCTACCGCGCCGAGGGCGGGTGCTCTGACGGGAACGAGCACCCTTGCGGCCTCGCTATCGATCTCATGTGCTCCGACAAGGACGGGGTGAGTTAACGGCAGCGAAGAGGATAGAAAGGAGACAGAAGGTGTTACAGACTGACATACAGTCTCCGACTAATGGCGGCGTCGAGATTGCAACGTGGTACATGAATCACGCGAAGCCTCTTAACATAAAGTACATCATCTGGGGCCAGCGGATCTGGAACACTGAGGTCGAGGGAACTGCCCGCCCTTGGGTCAAGTGGCGCGTCATGGAGAACAGGGGCAGCATTACCCAGAATCACTGGTGAGCAACTCAAACCTTTGACGCTGACGGATAGGGACCACGTGCACGTCACCTTCAAGGGCTAAGCCACTACGAAACGAATCGAGGCAGCAAAGCGACTGACCGGCTATGGAGTGTATACAACTCGGTCTGGAACAGTGTCTGAAATGCAAAAAGAACAGTGATGCAGGGAATCCAACGGAGATAACTATGAATGTATCGTGTCTTGCAGTGTTCAGGCAGGCTATAGTGGACTACTTGATCAGGTGGCAGAGCGAGTCAGCAGGAAAATGACGCCGAGCGTCTCGTAGTGGTGGCCGCTCAGGATGGCTGAGCACCAAGTGCGGGCCCGAGCTTAGCCATGCGATCCATTGAGCAAGGGTTACTATGCTAACGGTTCCGTTGAATGCCGCACGGCCGCCCTCCACAACTCGAGTAGAGTTCCATCGCCAAGACCAGTGCAGAGGCTCCGGAGACAGCTTGTAGCCACTCGAGTGGAGGCCGGTGGAGGCCGGCTCGGATCCGAAGATCGACACAAGATTGCCACCGACAATCTTCAAATGCGTCACTTGCTGACTGAGAGATTCGGTAACTTTTCCTTTGGTCAACTTATCTCTACCTCTTTCATCACCAACTCTCAAAATAATGCCAGCACCAGCACCGACGTATGCGGCGCCGCTGGCTAACACGCGCAACGTGACGATTGTTGCGCACGTTGACCACGGCAAGACCTCCTTTGCTGACTCGCTCCTGTCGTCCAACAACATCATCTCCACCCGACTCGCCGGCAAGCTCCGTTTCCTCGACAGCCGAGAAGATGAGCAGGAGCGCGGTATCACGATGGAGAGCTCGGCGGTCAGCTTGCGATTCGACATGATGCGACCAGGACCAGACGGAAAACGTGAGTAGTGCCGCAGCGATGAAGGCGGTCATGCTGCACGGCGGAGCCAGTTCCATTAGCTGCTTCGTTCGAGTGTCACAGCTGACAAGCAGCGGTCGCCGCGAAGCACGTGTGCAACCTGATCGACACGCCAGGACATGTCGACTTTGCATCCGAGGTCTCCACGGCATCGCGACTGTGTGACGGTGCGCTCGTGCTCGTCGACGTTTGGGAGGGCGTGTGCACGCAGACCATTGCCGTGCTGCGACGAGCGTGGATCGACCGTCTCCGGCCACTTCTCGTGATCAACAAGATGGACCGCCTCATCACCGAGCTTCAGCTTACTCCCCTGGAAGCGTACCACCACATCGCGCGTCTGATCGAGCAGGTGAACGCCGTTATGGGCTCGTTCTTCGCCTCGGAGCGTATGGAGGACGACCTGCGATGGCGCGAGGCGCGTGAGAAGCGTCTCGCGGAGCGTGCTGAGGCTGCTGCCAACGGGGATTTGACTGACGACGCCCCCGAGGAGGAGTTCGAAGAGCGCGAGGACGAGGATATCTACTTCTCTCCCGAGCGGGGGAATGTCCTCTTCGCGAGTGCCATCGACGGTTGGGCGTTCCGCCTCGGCAAGTTCGCTCGCCTGTATGCCGACAAGCTCGGAGTCAAGGAGGCCAACCTTCGTCGCGCACTCTGGGGAGAGTGGTACCTCGACCCGAAGACGAAGCGCGTCGTTTCCCGCAAGGGTCTCAACGGACGGCCGCTCAAGCCGCTCTTCGTCCAGTTCGTGCTCGAAAACATCTGGCGTGTCTACGACACCGTTCTCGAGCAACACCAATACACGCCCGAAGCTACCGAGAAGATTGTGAAGGCGCTCGGCGTTCGCGTCGCCCCCCGTGAGCTCAAGAGCAAGGACACCCGCCCACTCCTGACCACAATCATGCAGCAGTGGCTACCCCTCAGCACGGCGACATTCCAGGCCGTCGTCGACGTCATCCCCGCCCCGGATGCTGCCCAGGCTGTCCGATGCCCCTTCATGCTGCACCCCGAAGAGGCTGCTGCCTCGTCCACGCCTCTCCAGCCCGAGAACAACACCGAGGAGGCGCTGTACAAGTGCGACCAGTCCGACGCCGCGCCCATGGTGACGTATGTCTCCAAGATGTTTGCGGTGCGCCGCTCCGAACTGCCCGAGCACCGGCCGCGCGAGATGACTGCTGAGGAGATGCGTGAGCGCGGCCGTATCGAGCGAGAACGTCGTGCCGCTGCCGCCGCCGCGGGAGCCGACAAGACCGCCGAGGAGCTTGGACGCCCGCTGCAGGAACTCTCGCTGGAGGAGTCGGCGCCGGACCACATTGCGGCGCAGGAGGAGGCGAAGCAGGACCAGGACGGTGAGGTCCTCCTCGGCTTTGCGCGTGTGTTCGCGTCCACGCTACGCCGCGGAGACGAGGTCACTGTAACTCTGCCGAAGTACGACGCCTCCCTTGGCCCGAACCACAAGCGCAACGCACGCTGGGTGCGCACCGCCCGCGTCGGCGACCTGTACATGATGATGGGCCGTGACCTTGTTTCCGTCGACTTCGTGCCCGCCGGCCATGTCTGCGCTGTCGGCGGACTCGAGGGTGTGGTGCACCGTGCCGGCACGCTGAACGCGCGCACGGCCGAGCCCGTCAACCTTGCCAGTGTGAACATGGGCGGTGCGCCCATCCTCCGCGTTGCTGTCGAGCCCGTCAACCCCTCCGAGATGCCCAAGCTCGTGGCCGGTCTGAAGGTGCTGAACGCCTCCGACCCCTGCGCCGAGTACCTCGTGCAGGAGACGGGTGAGCACGTCATTTTGACGGCGGGCGAACTGCACCTCGAGCGCTGCGTGCGCGACCTGAAGGAGCGCTTCGCCAAGTGCGACCTTACCGTTTCGGAGCCGATCGTACCCTTCCGCGAGACGGCGATTAAGGCGCCGGACATGGCTCCGCCGAAGGAGGGCGGCGCGCGCGGTACGATCACGAGCGCAATCTACGACGGCCTCGTCGAGATCCAGGTCCGCGCCGTTCCTCTGCCCGAGAACATCACCGAGTTCCTGCTCGCGCACCAGTCCACGATCGCGAGCATGTTCACAAAGGCGAAGCCGGACGCCGGCAAGAAACCCAAACCCAGCGCCGACGGCACCGACACGCCCAAGTCCACAGCCGAGGAGGACGACAGTGACTCCGAAGACGAAGATGAGGACGCGACCGTCGAGGAACGCAACGAGGAAACGCGCTCGATGCCCGTCGACGAGTTCTGGACCCAGCTTTCCGCCCTCTTCGACAAGGCTGGTCCGGACTGGGCCGGTGCGGCGGATAGGATCTGGGCGTTTGGACCCCGCCGCGTCGGCGCCAACGTCCTCCTTGACCCTGTTGGATCATCCAACGCTCGCCTGCGTAAGCGCGAGGCGCTCTTCGCTGCGGCCCGTGAGCGCGGCCAGTCTGCGGCTGAGGCGCTTGCGTCAGCCCAGGCTGCCGGCGGCGCGGGAGGGGTCGAGATGGTTGGCGACGCCGAGGCGGAGGGCAAGGACGAGGCGCGGATGGCGCGCGACTTTGACCACTCCCTCGAGGCTGGCTTCCAGCTCGCAAACTTGCAGGGCCCGCTGTGCGCCGAGCCCGTCGTGGGTATGGCCTACATCGTCGAGCACGTGCGGTATGACCCTTCCAAGTCGACTTCCACGTCCTCGCACGCCGTCATCGGCAGTCTCATCTCTGCCGCCCGCGACGCGTTCCGCCAGGGCCTGCTCGACTGGTCTCCCCGTCTCAAGCTGGCCATGTACGCGTGTGATGTGCAGGCCTCCTCCGACGTGCTGGGCAAGGTCTATGCCGTGCTGAACCGTCGCCGCGGCAAGATCACGAGCGAGGAGATGAAGTCTGGCACCGACTTCTTCACGATCCACGCCGAGATGCCTGTCGTTGAGAGTTTCGGCTTTGTCGACGAGATCCGCAAGAAGACCTCGGGAGCGGCTCAGCCGCAGCTCATCTTTGCTGGCTTCCGCGAGATTCTCGGCATTGACCCCTTCTGGGTGCCTACCACGCAGGAGGAGCTCGAGGATCTGGGCGAGATTGCGGACCGCGAAAACCCCGCTCTCGCGTACATGGAGCAGGTTAGGCGCAGGAAGGGTCTCGAGGTTAGGAAGAGGCTCGTTGTCAGCGCCGAGAAGCAGAGGACTCTCAAGCGTTAGTAGACGGAGCGTTGATAGACACATAAAGCATGCACATTGTACTCTTGTCGCCGTTGCTGTCTCAGCGGTTGTGTGGGCGTTAGACTTTCAGGCTAGAGTGTACAGTTTTCAGATTCCAAACCATACTTCTGTCGCGAAGGAGGCTAGGCAGTTGCACTTGCTTCAGCGTCGGCGCCCTGCAGCGACGGCCCCGCCTATCCACGGGTCGGCGCTTAGCTCAACGTGATCGGGCGTCTAGCTCAGTTGGTAGAGCGCGTCATTAGCATGTCGCTAGCATTGACGAGGTCTTTGGTTCGATTCCTAAGTCGTCCAGCATACGTTTTTGGACTCTGCGGGGACATATATGAGGAGTTGTTCGTTTGGAGAAGCGCGGACGGAGGCCACAACTGAAGGTTGAAAGCGGCGAAGTACGAGTTTCACAATATCTGAGGAGTGCCACATTTTCTGCCCCCTTACTCACTGTGGTTCCGCTGCAGCTCCATGAGGCGGCATAGGCGGCAACACGAGACTGGAGGCGAGCTGATCTTCAAGACAGGTGCCCAGAGCTCTCAAGTCTTCCAGTAGACCCATGGAACAGATCCGGCAGACAATATCCGCCTGTTCTCACTTCTCCGTCTCACTGCTCTCTCCCTCACCTCAGACTATGACCGCTGTCACCCGCCAGTACTTCGTCCACAGGGAAGGGCGATTCCTTTCTCCTTCCTCCCCTCATGTCTGCCATGCTCTGCTTGTGCGTGCTCGTCAGGGCCAGCGACGGCCGCGCCGCCGATCCGCCGGCCGGCGGAGCCACACACGTAAGAGTTCGGGCGTCTAGCTCAGTTGGTAGAGCGCGTCATTAGCACGGCTAATGTTGACGAGGTCTTTGGTTCGATTCCTAAGTCGTCCACGCACAGCTTTTTGGAGCCCTCCAAGTGAACGAGGGGCTTGTGGGCTAACGGAGAGGACTTACGACGGTATTGTTAGGTTAGAAGTTTGGTACAGGAGTGGGAACGTCGATATAGAAAGGGGTGCCACGCACCCCACCCCTTTCAGAGATCGCCTTCACTGAAATTGTCTTCACTGAGCCCGCTTTCTGACGTAGGTGATGAACGTAGGGTCGCTGACCGGGTCCTATTAGGCTGCGGGGTCCGTTGGGCAGCTTTGCGCAACCAATGCGGGGCGCTGCCTCGTCCTGCCATGTTGGAAGCACGGGTTTAGAGAACCCTTTTCCATCTTCCCGACTGGGGTGGATTGAGAGCTTCACTCCAACCCTTCGCCTTCACGCCGTAGCTCTCCTTCTCTTCTTCACCAGCTCTTGTAATTAGCCCTCTCCTTTCGGCCCTTCGGTGTCGGCGCTGGCGCTCCCGCGGCCACCGATCCGCCGCCGCGCCGCGGAGGTCATGTGTCGTCGGGCGTCTAGCTCAGTTGGTAGAGCGCGTCATTAGCAGTGGTTAGTTGACGAGGTCTTTGGTTCGATTCCTAAGTCGTCCAGCGTACGTTTTTGGCCCCTGCGTCGGCTGCATGGGGTGTGCTGCAGCGCGAAGCGGTGGAAGGAGGTCTTCCAGGCGATTGGGCTAGAAGGCTGGTTGGAAATGACGGATATCTTCAGATCTGCCACGGACTGCGCCCTTCTGAAACATTGGGTAGACTGAGGAGAGCAGGCTTTCAATGCTACCAGTAGAGCTAGGGTGCTCAGTGTGCACGGCTGGACTGTTCTGTCATGCACCACGTACACGACAGGAGGATACCGCCAGACCTGGGAGCCTGTCTCAGTCAAACTGGCGATCATCTTTCCAAGTCCCAATTCTCCCTCTGGTCGACGGCTACACCATTGCGCGCCGCCGCCTTCTGCGTACCCTGTACACGCGTTCCGCATGCATTTTGACTTCTAACACTAGCACTCTACTATCTACGCTTCTCACGCTCATACACCGACGACGTACGGCGCGCTTACTGAGCAAGACCCTTGGCGACCTCAACAAGCGTGCGCACACCGAAGCCGGTGCCCTCGGTCGAGGTGTAGCCGTGGGGCTTGCCAAAGTTGCCCGAGGGGCCAGCAATGTCGAGGTGGCCCCAGTTGCCCTTCTTGCCGGCGAACTGCTGGAGCTGGGATCGTCAGCTACGTTCGATATGAAGCTAGCCGCTTCGGCGCGCGTCGCGTCCAGCAGGGTGTGAGTCATTTGACAGCACTCGCACGCCTCGCTTCGCGAGTCATACTCTTACTCACGAAAATTCCAGCCTTCAGCATACCACCCCAAGGGACGGAGCCGATGTTGTCGAGGTCGGCAGTGGTGGACTTGAGGTCCTCGAGCATCTCGTCGGGGAACGGCATGGCCCAGAACTGCTCGCCGGAGCGGCCCGAAGCGGCGCGAACGGCCTCGACGGCCTTGTCGTCACCCATGAGACCCGCGGTGCGGGTGCCGAGGGCGGCCATCTGGGCGCCGGTGAGGGTGGCAATGTCGAGGAGGAGGTCGGGGTCAGCCTCCTCGGTGCCGTAGCCGGTCTCCTTAGACTGGGCGACGGCGAGACCGTCAGCAAGGACAAGACGGCCCTCAGCGTCAGTGTTCAGGATCTGGACGGTGGTGCCGGTGCGCTGGGTGATGACGTCGCCGTTCTTGAGCGCGGAGCCGGAGGGCATGTTCTCGGCGAGACAGAGGAAGCCGGTGACGTTGACGGGGAGCTTAAGCTCAGCGGCGCAGAGGACGGCGTGGAGGGTGGCAGCGGCACCGCCCATGTCGCCCTTCATCTCGTGCATGCCCTTCGAGGGCTTGAGCGAGATACCACCAGAGTCGAAGGTGATACCCTTGCCGACGATGGAGAGCTTCTTGCTGGCGCCGGAGGGAGCGTACGAGATCTTAACAAGGCGGGGAGTGTGCTGGCTTCCCTGGCAGACGCCGAGAATACCGCCCATGCGCTCGTCCTTGAGCTTCTTCTCGTCCCAGACCTCGACGGTGACATTGTCAAGACCCTTGGCAGCCTTCTGCGCCTGCTCGGCGAAAGTGGCAGGGTAGAGGAAGTTGGGGGGAGTGTTGACAAGGTCACGGGCGCGCTTGGTGTGGCGGGCAGCAATCTCGGCCCGGCGGACAGCGTCCTCGTCCTTGGTCACGACCTGGATGCTTTGGACACCAGCCTCAGACTTCTCAGTCTTGTACTGGTTCCAAGTGTAGGTGCCGAGCGAGGCACCCTCAGCAACGGCAACGACAGCCTCGGGGGTCTCGGCAGGGAAGATGACGGCAACGTTCTTGAGCTCAGCAGCACCGGCAGCACGGACAGCGACACCGGCAGCGCGACGGAGAGTCTCGGGCTTAAAGCCGTTCTCGGGCTGCTCGCCGAGGCCAACGAAGAGGAGAACGGGGGCGGGGTCGTTCTCACCGCCAGGGACGATGACGGTCGACTGAGCCTTGCCCTTGAAGCCGAGCTTCTTGAGCTGCTGGACAGTCTTGGTGTTGACGCTATCGACGTTGCCGACGAGCTCGGGCGAGCCCTCGCTGCTGACAACGGCAACGATCGCGGCGTCAACGCCAGAGAGCTGGCCGGGGGCAGCGGCGGTAACCTTAACGTCGGGAGTCTGGGGAATAGCGGCCTGTGCGGTGTGAGATGAGGCCCTCGACCATGTCATGCGGGGCGCGGCGGGGACGGTAGTAGCTGTGCGGGGGTGCGCATCGCTCCGGAGGGCAGAGGGAAGGCGATGGCTCGCGGCTGATGAGAACAGAGCTCGCGAAGCAGACGCCGAGGACGTCGCGATGCGCGTCCGGCTCGGAGAGGCGAAGGCGTTGGAGCGCGCGGTGAGACGGAGGAGGGGACGTACCATGTTCTTCTTCCTGTGGATGGGGGAGAGTCCGGTGGAGAAGAACAGCTTGGAATCACAGACGACACTTGTATTCGGCTTCGTGCGACGGGGAACGCTCGCTGTCGCACCCACTTGCCCATGTGCGACCGTGTGGGTCCCCGCGCCAAAGTCACCAGAGTCACGTGGTTCCCTGTCATCCAGCGCTTTTTATAGGCCTCCTTTCGCACGGAACCTGCCGCAAACGGCGTCTACCCCGGCACTTGTCACGCACGCTGACATTCGTACTCGGTCATGCATGCGGCGAAGTAGACCGTGGTCAGTGATGTGCGGTTAGTTAGTAGTCCAAGATCGGCGCAGATGGCGAAACAAGTCAACAAGCGCGATGGCGAAACGTGGCGCAACCAAGCGGCGTGGTGTGGTTAGTGCTCAGATGACTGGAATCAAGTCTGGCGCACCGGGCGTCAGTTGGCGTATCCAGAACCAACTTTGGGGGCGTGAGGCGTCTGGGCATCGGAGTAACGTATATCGAGGCTTGTGTTTGGCCTTAGCGGCCCGTACTTTTTCATGTCTTTTCTTCGGGCGAAGCAACTGGACTCCGAGGACCGGAGGACCAGGTTCAAGGGGGGCGGGTACGTATCCGCTTGTGCGAGGAACAGTTCTGCGCCGATCCGAGGCCCGAGGGAGAGGTGGTACGCAGTGGGAGTATGGTTAAAGTGTGGCGCTGCTGATCGTCGCAGCTCGTCATGCTTATGCTCACGCTTCAACTCAACGACGACTTTTGGGTCCAACTTCAGGCCCGGTGTGTCCTGGAGGCGCACCTTGAATGCTGGTGCACGCATCGAGTGGACCCGGGTCTAGGATGCCCGCTGCCCGCGTCGCGTGCTCGCGTCGCGCCTGCCCCCGAGACCGAGGGACGTGACCCGCGACAGTCTAGCCCAGGACTAACCGCGACCGAGCGCGCGCGAGGAGAAAGCGGCGCCGTAAGCCGGCGGTATGCTCCATGGCTTCGGATGAGTGATCTGCGGGCTTGCGGGCGCAAGCACCGTGAATGGGACGGGTAGTGCGTACATCGACCAGCAATTGAGAGGCTGCGAGGATGTCCTGGCCGAAGTGATCGTCTCGACGTCAGAAATCCTGGTAAGCGGATATCCACGATTCCGCCAAGCTCAATCCCCCGAGGATACACTGTCGCTTCCAATTCCTCGTCTCCCCTGTGCGTTCCTTGCTCCCTTGGTAGCCCCTGCTAGTCGTGCTCTCAAGGCCGAGGGTGATCTTTTAGCGCTACTGGAAAGTGCAGTGAATGCAGGATAAACTTCCACGGTTGATTTAAGCATTTCGGGGTTGACGAGCACGCGTAAAGGATCATCGACAGGGATCAGCTGGAATAGATGCCCGTCGCAAGCTTCTCCTTTCACCCAGGGCGCACAAACGTCGTACTCTATACGCAGGCCGAATGATTCACTAGCGTGCGCAGTGCCCGAGCTCTATGGATGATTTGGCAGTTAAACGACAAGTCCGAAAAGATCTGTGAATGCTTCGCCCATGAATGGTCAATGGGCCCAAGCGCCGGTCTGCAAGCGAGGCTACCACGTCGTACGCCGTCGGTGTTGTCTGCGCACTGCGCGCTGCGCCTTCACCGATAACTTCTCCGAGACTTTAGGAGTATTCCAACGCCCGCTGCTCCGTGACCGGCCCGGTAGAGTGTTGACGACGCTCGTGGATGGTTGTCACAGTGGGTGATGACGGGATGCGGTGACTGTCAGCAGTGGGTCAGTGGAGCGGAGAGTGGGACGCCGTGCGTCGAGAATTACCACGGTGTCTGCGAAAAACAGAGGTTCCTCAATACGTGCTGCGGATGGCCGAGCCTGCTACCGAGGGTGTGGAAGCTCGGCGAGTATCTTGTTCGGCATCGCGGAAGCGTGGAGTCTGGCATCATCACACGTCAGTCATTCCCCATCTCTTGGATGCGGATGCCGTGTTAATGAACAGGAACTGCAGGAACGCCGGCAAGTGGGAGGTGCAGGGACGACCCGGAACGATGCCCGGAACGAACACCGGAAATGAACGACTGATGGCAGGCAAGGTCCCAAAGAGAAGAGAGGTGCGGAAACGGGCACGCGGATATGGCTGTCAAGGCACTTCCACACCGGCGATCGTTTATTGCGATTAACCATGAAAAATGCACCCCAAGGTTAGGTTCCGAGCTTGCGCTCTTGTTCAGGTTGATCATTCTAGCATGCGAGCAAGGGTAGAGCAATGCGCAGTATACCGCGCCCGGACGTGTGATGACGGCATTGCGCGTATTAGTGTGTGCGGCTCGTGCGGTTCCAGCGGCTCGGTTCCAGCTTCCGCTGCTTCGGCGGTCCCAGCACCCGTTAATTTACGATTGCTATACCTCGGCGGTCATGTCTCCTCGGCCCGCTGTATCGTGTTGCCTGTTGCTGTGCCAGCAGAAAAGGGAGACAGACCATGTGCAGTAATAGTGGTCCAGGAACGTCATTAGGTTTATCATTACATAGCAGCAACTCTGTATTACCCTTGAAGTGTTGTGAACCCTTGCTCAATCGCCTCGCTTGCACCGTCAGTGTGCATTGCGCGTGGTGCATCGAGTGTCTGCAACGTGGTGCATAGAAGCTTAATATGCGTTAAGCTCGCGTTAGCGCACCATCCCAAAGGCAGACGCGTGCATAAATGCGCCTCGTGATCGTCGCTTACGCCATGAAATGCAGCACCACATGTCAACAAGCTTTCGACCTTCGATTGCGAATGCGGGGTAATGCGATGCGATCTGTCTAATTCGTTCATTAAGTGCGCATTCGTTCATTAGCGGAGGCGTTGCGGAGCCGGCAGACAGAGAGGCGTACGGGCGTAGAGCTGAACGCCTCGGCGTCCGCTGCGCCGGATGGCGGCTCATGGCGGAGATGACGAGTGGGCTTGCCGGGCGTGCGCCCACTGATCCACACTGCCTGGTGCTCCGCGATCCGTGAGGTTGGCAGCAAGCCACAACGGAGTGTGGTTTCGGGCTAGCCTGATCGATCGACTGGGACTTGGCGAGTCCGAACGAAATTCTAGAGTCCGACGAAACCGACGCCCCGACAGTGCAAGCCCCGACGCCAGCCCACTCGCGCTACCCGTCGCCACATAGCGCGCATCACACATGTGGATCAACAGCGACGCCAACGATGCGGAGCACTCAAACACCACTCTCGAAGATCTGGAGGAAGCGAGGAGGCTGCGTCCGGGCGGCGTCAGAAACGCCAACGCCGCCATTGCAGTCGTTCTTCGCGCCGGCGCAAGCTGGCGTGCGGGCGTGCGCCAGGTTGATCGTCATTGTCGCCACAAACAAATCTGCTTCTGCATGCATGAGCCTAACGCTGCACCCACTAGCGCTACTAAAAAGCTTTAGCGTGGTTTACGGCCGATGTGTAGAAGTAAAGTGCGGCTGAGCCGAAATTGCGGACTGGTACAAACGCAATCAATTTCGTAAGCGGCGCCGGATCCAGCAAAGGGTCGGTCGAGTGGTACTTGGTCAGGTCGGGCGACCTGGGCGACGCGTACAGAAGGAGTATTGCGGGGGCGACGCGTCAGGCGTCTCCGTCATCCACAGCGCATCTAGGAGCCAGGTATGCATACCAGGGTGCAAGACACTGCGAGATCTGGTCAAAATGTCATAGGCCGATAGGGTTCCCAGGGTGCGGAGACGGGTGTTCAATCTCGGTTCTCGTAATGCGCTTGCCGCCCGTGCCGTTGTACACCGCTCCAGCGTACCGCTCCGTCAGGCCGTCATACCGGTCGCGGAAAGTGTGCCTGCGGCTGGCCTCGCGGCATGCAAGTCTTGCGAATCTGCGGGCCAAGTTGGGAACCTGTGGACGTTCTGTTCCTGCGGAAGAACACAGAGGGCACAGAGGGCACAAGTGGGCCTTGCGGGCCGCTGATTCGTTCCCGCCCCTCCTCGTCTTGTCACCTGTACCTCGGGCTCTCTTACGTGCTCCCCAAGGTGACATCGAACGCACGACGCCTGCAGACGAACTCACAGCTCCCATCTCGGAGCCGCCCGTCTGTCGGTTCAGTTGGGTCCAAACCTGGTCCTAATCTGTCCCAGGTGCAAAGGAGTAGGCCAAGACATCAGTGGCGCAGGAGACAATTCATGAGATTGGCGCAGGTGTGGCGTTGAAAACGGCCAGGAGCGCCTGCGGATTACGGCAACGCATCTTGCATCCGATCCGGTATCGGTCGTGTTCAGAGTAGCTGCAGCCGGCACAGGAACTGCGCTGCCCAAGGTCGGTATACAGATTGGATCATGGGAGTGCCAGTGTACAGGAATAGCCCAGCTGTTCGTGCACATTCGGAGTGAGGACCTTCCAAGAGGAGTGCGTCCTGGAGAGGTAGCTGTCCTGGAGGATGCCAGGAGATTGCAGGAGTGTGCAGGAGCTAGCAGAGACACCGAATCGTTGCGGCCAATTACTGCATGTGCAAAGTTGACGGAGCAGTCTCCGCCAGGTTGACAGGCATGCATGGGCGCGAGACAACAGGAACGGACACTCAGAAACAAGGGGCGGCATTCATCACTGGTTCCAGGACTGGGTTACCTGGGCTCCTCCTCCCTCAGTGAGCCTGAATTTGAAGAGTTCAGTCCGAGATCTGACTGACCGGTGTCGCAGAGCTTGCTCGTGACTCCCACACGTACACGGCCGTACCCACGACGCAGACGCACGCTCCACTTTGTCCGTTTGTGATGTCAACCTTATTGTTCTGGCCATAGCCTGGGACTGTGCATAGCCGCAGCTTGTGAGATCTCATTAGATCTGGGCATCTGGCCTCGGTCTACCGCTCCATGCTCCATTGCATAGATCTGCCGGATCATGCAGCAGTGGGCATAGTGGGCCACAGGCGAAATCTCGCCTCTATGACTCCGAACACAGGTCGCCGAGTCCGACTACGGGGTCTGGAACCTCTCTGCTCCGGTCTCGGTGTCTGTTATCTTGGCCCGTGGTTGTTAGCGAAGCGGTAGAACCAAATGTGCCCATAAACGACTTCGGGCGACGATACTTCAAGGCCGGTGTAGCGAAAAGTGCGGTATGCGCCTCAGTGAATGGGAGACAAGGCGGGGGCGGGCGTCCATGGCTTGATGAAGAAGTCCGAGAAAAATTCTGAAAAATAACCGACCAATCGGTGGGTTCAACTTCTACGTGCCCTTGCTTGAGCAGCGGACCGCTGGAATCGATGGAATCTGCCGGCGCCCGGTCGAGTCCTGACGAGGCGGGCCCAAGGCAGCGGAGACGCAATACAAACGCGGAAGGCCACGAGGCCGCAATTACAGATTACAGCATGCGCCGGGGATTCCGGTGGAAAGAGGGAGGTGTGCCTGAGTCAGCTTCTGTCTGTTTGTCCCTTATTGTGTGCGGCCGTCCCTGGGTGTGCTTGGGTCGTCTCTAATGCTTGGCCCTTGGCAGGGCTTCCTTCGAACAACCCACTCCAGCAAACGACTGGATGCCCACATCCTCGCCGTCCCTCCATCGTTCTTCTCCGACGGCAACAACACCCAGTAGCATAGCATTCTGCGTCCGAAGCCCAATACGCCAGTGCAAACGCCGCCCATTCGAGGGTTGCTGCCATGTCTCGCAGAAAACACCTCCCCCTTGCTTATTTGCCCCTGCTGGCCTCCCTACGACTGAACAGCAGTCGACACAGTGGTGCGGCAGTTTTCCCTCCGAGATCTCATCAACGCCACATTGTGCCACCCCTGCCCTGCACACTCGCCAAGGTACCAAAGTGCAGACAGGCGACGAGACCGAGGTATGCCATTCCATGGCTGAAGCCGGTCGGCATAGGGCTGGCGTCAGCGCGACGGACACTCTGCGGCTGGTCAGCGGGTGGACGGGTTAGGTGGCGAGCACGTCAGCGATTGGCGCAGCTGGCGCAGACAACTTGCGAGGACGGAGGCATGGAAGCACTGGTTAGCCAGGACTGGACGTTCGCCGCTCCGCGCTCCAGGCGAGGCGAGGAGACGCCAGCGAGAGTATCCCATCGGCTACGTCGCTAACGGGCCTACGCTACTGCGTAGCAGCGGTTGCATGTGCTGGAACAAGTTACTGGAATTACGGTGGATAGAGAGGGCTGACCGCATGAGACAGCTAAGACATGAAGTGACACTAGTTGCTCGCGTGCTTGGTCGGAATGCACCCGAACGCAGTCCACGGCCTACAGAGCCTGGACTACAGCAAACAAAGTGGAACAACAGCTTCACGTTCCACCTGCAACACTTGCCGTGGCAACGTGCCTCAGCACAGACAAAGGCACGAGGTACTCCAGGCACCAGAGTACATGCTGCAGATGGAAGGCCCGGCACATTATTGGATCGGGCCGATGCCATTTCGGTCACCTGCGCTACCTGCGTTGCATGCTGGGCGAGTGCAGCGGGCCAGGCGCCGCTTCTGTGCCGCTCCAGGCGCCGCGAGCGCTTGTGGGCCGGACCCTCGCAGCCGCCCACGAAATGCAGTCTCACAGATGTGACTCAGGGCGGATGAGGCGGCAGACGGCAGGACAGCAGGAAAGGAGGACGGCAGTGCAGTGCAGCGCCTATCTCTATCTGCAGCCTCGGGCCATGTTCCTTTTGACATGGGCCAGGATGGGTGTAATGAGATCGAGAGACGGAGTGGACCGATGGGCACGCTGATGTCTTGGCACGCGGGCAGTAGAGAAACAAGCTCAAGGCGCCCGGAGAAGCCGGGTGGGATGACGTTACGTTGCCAGACCCGCCAGATCTGACCAGCGACCAAAAGCATGTGTAGGCTCGATCTGGTGATCTCGTGCTAGGCAGTCTGGTTGAATGCGGCCAATGGCGCGAATGGGCGAATAAAGAAGTGAGGCAGACTTGAATAGGCCGTGCCTGGATGTGTTCTACCGTTTCTGTTCAAAGCTACGCACGCAGCAGTGCCCTCTTTCTGCTCTCCTCTCTGTCCTCCTCTTCCCCGCGTCTGCTGCTAAGCGTCTACTGCCCAACAGGCTAACGGTCTCTGCAGTCCCAGCTCTACCCCGTGACCTCTGACCAGCAGCTCAGCTGATTCACCGAGCCCAGTCCACAGATCTGGTCGGGGTAGGCAGGGAGATACGGACAATGAAGCACCCCCCCCTAAACCCTGAGCACAGTGGGCACCTTACGCTCCAGGGTCGAGATTTGATATGGTTTGATTGATAATACTCTGCCACTGGAGAACAGCTGACCCACGGAAGGTGCGGCGTCTGGAGGCAAACCCACGAGCCCAACGGGGATCCATCGGCTGGCTCTGGCCCGTTCGGCCTTCAACAGCAGCATACCTGGTCCTTGACGGATTTTGACGAATTTCGCGAGTCTGACGAATTCTGCACCAGGTAGACAGGACGAATCTGAGGTCCTCCTCGATCTCGCTGCAATCCCGCTTAAGCGGCCTGCAGGGCCGAAGGGGGAAGCACGGACCGGCTCCAGGCATGCAGCGCTGCAGCGTATGCAGCGAGACGTCTGAGGGAGAGGCAGCTGGGAAATGGCGAGCAGCTGTCCAGCAGAGGAAGCGAACAGCACAAGAGCGCAGCAAGCGATGCAAGACATACAAACCTTATCCTCCGGAGAAGGCATGTGGGTGTCCACGACTGTCCGCTGCCGCCGCCGCTCGGCGCTGTGGCTAGACTGGCGGCGTGACGCATATAGTGCGTCATGTGAGTTGACGCTCCAAAGCGTTGCGGCGACTAAGCCTGCTATGTGGATCTGGCTGGTGCGCGGTCCGACTCGGGGCCAGTTGGGCCGTGTGGCCGTGTCCGAGGGCGACGCGCGCAACGGTCAGCTGTCGGGTTAGGCGAATGGCCACTGGCTAACTGGGCTAGGCTGGGCTGAAATGGAGGCCGAGGGGGTGGCCGGGGTGGCCGGGGGAGGATGCAGCCCATGTCCGACGGACGGCACGGTGCCCTGAGACGAGGAAATCAGATAATGATGCCACTGGTGAATGCATCACGCACGAGAGTTCAAGTCAGTCTCAGTTGGTACGTAGTCACGGGTGTGGACTTGGTGCGAGTGCGCGAGTAGTGGACGTTGTCGTCTCTTGTGTTCTCGTCCGAATCCGAGTCAGGACCCAGAGTGTCTTCAGGACGAGGACTTGCCATTCATATCTCATGTCGAGATGCCCTGAGCGAGGGTCGAGGAGGGTCGAGGTCGATTCCTGAGCCCCGTCCCTTCGTTCCCTTCGTTCCCTTCGTTCCCTTTTCTGGCCCTATCGTCCCTGTTCGCTACTCCCTAGGGACGCTAGCCCTGACAAGACCTTGCCTCGACGAGGGAGTAGAACCTATAGACCGCGTACCGAGCGCACCCAGAGTACCAGAGAGTACGGACAGACTGCAGGACTACTGCAGCCAGGAACGGGTACAAGCACTGCTGCCCGGCTTACCTGTGCGCTCTTTGCAGCAGCTTCCCCACACCGCCTGCAATGCCCTTATCCTCCACGGCCACGGCAGATTAACCTGGGCCCTCGCGGCCCTGGGCCCAAGGGCCCTCGGATCTGATTCCTCATCGAGCACCTAAGCACCTAGCACCTCCGACTCTCTGACTGCTATGCACCCAACACGGCACTGGACCAGAGGGGCAGATACAGAGATACTGCCTGTGCGGCCGATTTGACCCGCCGCAGGAGAGAGAGTAAGGGGCAGACGCAGCGAGACAGCGACGTAGGGAAGGGGGGAGGGAGGTACTTGGACGCGGTCGGTCGCGCGCATCAGCAAGATACGAGCGAGTTACTTTATCTCGAGCACGGCCGCTCGTTTCTGGCGCCTTTCCCCACGCATCGACGATCTTTGCATCTCGCCACCACCACCACCACCAGCAACGCCCTCGCGCCCTCGCCAACTAGCTACTCTTCAGAGTTGCGCAACGAGAAGTGACAGTAACCTCGAGTCCGAGCGTCCTTCCGCAACAACCAGCCCGGCGTTGATCCAGCCCAGCCCAATCGACCCAAGCCCCACCCCCGTACCCCCGCACTTGTACCCCTCCACCGCCCGCGCGCGCCCATCCGTCAGCCGCCCGCCAGCCAAACGCCTCCGCCCCTTCGTCATATACACTCACTAGTCCGTCGTCCAACATCGACAGGCATCGTCAAGTGTATCCAGACATCTCTCCAGGACGACTCCTTGTGCATTTAGTTTGTGCATCGCAGTACCGCAGTCCCACTACATCGACTTACGTTGGTAACTGTACCGAAACCTTCGTTCGCCCCGACACCTCCCAGCCAACTCTAAAAAATCTCGGTACACCAACGGGAGTGCCGAAGCCTGTGCATCCCATCCCATCTGTCAAGCACATCGCCGAATAACCTATCGGCCAAATTCCATACCACCTCGTCTCGCCCTCTACTCCCCTTCTACGCGTCGCACTCTGTCGTCGCGTAACCAGCCTCTGTTCGCATCGGAATCACTCTACCAGCTGATTCCCGATCGACAAGTCAAAGTAAGCTTCAAGCTCTACTCTACGACCACGTTCTACCAGTAGCTCTAGCAGCACTCGTAGTTCGCGCTAAGCACCCCTCCGTGTCTCTCTCTGGACTGGAGCCTATCTCGGATTAGCGGCTGTGCTGCCTTGTCCCTGTGTGTGATTTAGAGTTGAGTTGAACATTGGCGAGGAGTGCGTCAGCGCTGCTTACCTGCGTACCCAAACGTGAGTTTAATCCAATTTGATTCGAATAGCGTATCCTTTGCTATCCAGGGTGGGCCCGGCTGCAGCGGCTCTGTCTTCCTCCTGCGTCCTTCTCTTCCGCTGCACGGCAGTCGATATCTCCTTCAGACAGCATGCACGGCGGAAGAGTGGGCATTGGAGCAAGCTCTACTGCTGCTCTCCGACGTCGTCCACCCACAGTGCCCGCAGACCCCGGTGCTGCCGGTGCCCGCTCCTGCCTCTCCTCTACAAAATAGCGTCATCCCGGTGCTTACCATTCCCAGCTTCGAGTTGACGAGGATATAGGCTCATACGCTTGCCCCGATCTCTCGTACCTCTCGGTTCCTTGGTACCTCTCCCACTCTCCATCCCCTTGCTTCCTTCCTCGCGCGTCTTGCATCTTCCGCTGCCGCGATCGAATATAGCCAGCAATAACGCTCCCTCCCGTCGACTTTTTGGTTCCTCCTGTCCATTCCGCTCTCTCGTCACCACCAAAGACTAGAGCGCCGTCAAGCATAGAACCAGGTCCACCTCGGTCAACTATCTCCTTCACCGCGCGCGACACATCCCGATCTCCGACATCAACAAGTCAAAGATAGACATTCGTGTCCGTTCGTCTTGTCGTCGCCCACCTTTCTCATTTAGCAGAACCGTTACACCCCGACACCTCGGCCTCGCCATCACCTGCCTGACCGTTGTCACCCTCCGACTGTAACGTTCACTTTTGTCTCGAGTGACCAGCCCGTCTGGAAAAACTGTCTGCATCTGCACCCACCGACCGAGTTCAATCGTTCACCATTTCGACGTTTGTGCAACACCCCGTGAACCCCCTCTCGAATCCCCTCAACATGACGTCCCACATGATCGACGGCCCGTATGCGGCCGCCCACGACGCCCGGGATCGCCGTCAAGACGTGAGTACCAGTTTCGTGAATCCTTTCTTCCTACCTTTCCCCCATTTCTCATGTGTTGCCGCCCAAGCAACGAACCACTTTGGGAGTGGAAATTATTGTTGTGGAAGGGACGTGGTAACAGGCGGCAGGCCATGTCCCCTGATTAAAGGGTGACTTGCCTGCGGAGTGGACAAGCGAGGAATGGCCAGAAGAGAAGACGAGGAGGGTCGAGAGCAGAGGAGATCGGGGGGACAGGGAAGAGATTGCGGGTCTGTGCATGGGGTGGTCGACGGTCAGTGCTCGCCCGAGTGGCCATCCCTTGGACCGGACGCCAGTCGGCACCATTGTCTCAGTCGTCATCCGAGTTCAAAGCTCAGCTGCCATTGTCATGCCATGGTGCATGCACACCCGCATGACGGTCTGGCAGTCTGTAGTCGGACTGGTGGTAGGAGGCGATGTCCCTCGGCCGGAAGCGAGTGTTGGATGAGCGCAGTGCACACACACGCACCTAGCTCAAGCTCAATACAAGCCAGTCGCGGACAAGGCAGATCATCACGCGGTGGCGTGCGCAACCAGACTACAATCTCGGTCCGCTTTGCTTGCATGTGTGTATGAGTGTGCGTCTGCATAACGCACTCGCACTCGGCGATGGTGACCACCACTTGTCAAGCCTCTCATGCACACCCACTCAGCCCTCGTCATCGGCAGTCGTCTTATCACTGCCCTCGTCCGTGTTGTCCGCCTTGCTGGCCATGCGCACAAACCTCTTTGGCCAGTGCACAAACCTCCAGACACACGATCTCTATTAAAGTCACGACTCGCTCCCTTCCCTGGGGCCTCTTCCCTTTCATCATCCTCTTTCCTCTTCCCCCCTCACCCCCGACTATCCCATCTCCGCAAGAGACGTTCTCTGCAAACCTGGAGATCCTCTCAACTCCCCCTCCAACACCGCGCGCTTCACCTTCTCCCCACTTGGGGTCAGGTTGATTATCTTCTTCGTCTTGCTCGCGTTTTCTCTTCTTTCGTCGCTTCCTCCCTCCGACTAGCTTGACTTTCATTTTGCTTACACCTCCAACAGTACCCGAGCCAGCCCTACACCCTTCCCCCCGGGTCTCCTCCTTCGTCCTCGTCCCCCTTCGCGTTCAACTCGCCCTCTGTCTCGAACCCGAACTCGTCCAGGACCGCAACCAACATGCCTTCAGAACAGGTCCCTGCTACCGCCGACTACTACCAGCGCCCGGCCGCTCCTGGCGCCGCTCCCAACGGCGCTGCCAGCTACCCCAACTACGCCGGTAGCCACCCGATGGCCTACCGATCCAACAGCGAGACCAACCGTGCCCCTCCCCCCGCTCCTCTCACCCGTGTTCCCACCTACGCGATGATGCAGCAGCAGCCCAACAGCGTCGGTCAGCCGAGCCCGACTGCCACGAGCCCCTACTACCAGGCCTCTCCTCGCGGCCCCGGCGGTGCCTACGCTGCTAACTCTCCCCGTACGCCGGCGTACTCGCAGGGCGGTTACTACTCGCCCGGCTACAGCCAGGCTCCCCAGGCCCTCGACATGCCCCGCTCGCTGTCGTACCCCAACTACACCAGCAACCCGTACACGAGCTACCTTCCCAGCATCTCGACCCCTACCCTTCTCGCCCCCGGAGAGCAGCTCCCGCCTCTGGCTCGTCAGCACTCGACCAACTCGATCAACACCCTCGGTCAGCCGATGTACGGCGGACAGTACGGATCGAGGCTGCCCCTCCAGGACCGCCCGTTCAAGTGCGACCAGTGTATTCAGAGCTTCAACCGCAACCACGACCTGAAGCGTCACAAGCGTATCCACCTTGCTGTCAAGCCGTTCCAGTGTGAGAAGTGTGGCAAGTCGTGAGTACAGATAAGATACCAGATAGTGTGGTGGTGGCGCAGAGGGCTGACGCTCGAAACAGATTCTCGCGCAAGGACGCGCTCCGCCGGCATTGGATGGTTCGTGGCTGCCGTGGCGAGGAGGGCGCGACCGCCCCCATCACGCCTGCGTACCCGCTGAACAACCCGCCTCCGGCCCTGTCGCCGTCGACCCCTCCCGCTACCAGCGACAAGTCGACGCCCGCGGGCGCCAAGCAGGCGCCGTCAAGTTCGCTCTACGGCTCGAACACGATGTCGTTCTCGCACCCCTCGGCGCCGCCTCCCCTGACGTCGCTTCCCGCTCGCCAGTCGTCGGACCAGCCGTCGCAGATCATCCTGACGCCCAACGACATGGCTGCCCAGCAGCGCTCGGCCAGCGACTCGTCTGCCAACGGCGAGTCTGTCGTCATTGACCCTGCTCTCAGCATGGAGAGCGGTGCCTTTGGCGGCTCTGCCAGCGCAGGCCCCGAGGGAGACAAGAGCTACTTTGAGCTCATGCGCAAGCAAAACTCGATGGGCGGTGCTGTCCCTGACAGCGCTGTGTCTTCCACCTTCTCGCGCTATGGCGCGTCCCCGAAGGACGAGTCTGCCCCGGCCCGTCACCACCCCTACCGCCGGACAGGAGGACCTCTGCCGTCACCCTCGATGCACAGCCCCCTCGCCCAGTCGTTTGCCCACCAGCAGCAGTCGAACCCGAACCTGCTTGCGCCGATCAACTCGACGTCCATGTCGAAGCAGAGCTCTGCCGACTCGGCCGACCCGCAGTGGGGTTCGCAGAGGTGGTAAAACAACACTCCTCTCAAAAAACATGTGTAACCGACATTCTCGTGTAACTGTTTTAATCCGCGAACTCTTTCTCAAAGTGTCATCAAGCAAGTCTCTCTCGCGCGCGCAACATTTATCGTCTTGGGTTTTCTCTCTCTTCGTCGTCTGGCATAACATCTTCCTTTTCTTGTGTTTTGGTTCGGTCTCCAACAACAATAGGCAACAGCAACAATCCCCTCACTCTCGTTTCTTTCCAAACGCAGCAAGCAAACAGCATATTATATACTCCAGCATTTCCGATCAAAGGCCCAAACAGCAACCAGCAGCAACAACTCATTAATGCCCACCATACACACACGGCATCCTCCCCCTCCCCAACCTACTACTCCAGTAACATACATGATTCGTCTTTTCTTTTGGTTCTCGGATAGTCTAGCTTCTCTCGTTTTCTTTCTAAACATAGTTCAAGCCGGTAGTTGTTGTCTGGAAAGGAAACAGCAATATACACTGTACGCAGCAGTTGTATCGAGCAGGGCTCAGTACAAGGAATGCAACTTGTGAACGAAACGCGCAACATCGAGCGGCGCAGCTGCGAGGTGTCCAGATTAGATAATGATTGACCACTGCAAGTTGTCTGGTGCATGCTCCATACTCGATAGCAGACAACCAACCTCCGGAGAGAGCGGGGCACAAGGAGCGGATCCCCGTGCGGAACTCGGCAATGTATCTCAACTGCGGAGACAAGACCCCGCTCACGTTATCAAAAAGCAGCCAAAGCGCCTATCGACGCCACGACCAACGTCCACTGCGCAGCGCATATCGTTACGTGTCGTCGCAGATTCATTAATTATGGCTGGGCTGGGGGCGCATTTGAGCGAAGACTGCGGATTCTCGTAATACTGTCAAGAGGTGGCGCATCGCAGGTTTTGGGAGATACGTGCCTCGGCGACGGAGGAGGGTGTGGCGCAGCGCAAGTCTCCGTCATCGGCGGAAGGCGGTCTAAGGGGTTAGGATGAGGGCACAGGATGTGTAAGGGGTAGGACTTGGGATGGCGCCATGTCTCTGCGCAGTCTCTGCATTAGTGAGGTTGTAGGGTTTAAGCGATGGAAAGAGACTGGAGTGGCGCTCTGCTGGCGCCGGGCGTCAAGCCGACTTGGCGCCAGGCTGCGCCGCGGAACGCAAGCACGAACGGGAAGAGACGGGCAGGGAGGCGCAGGGAGGCGCAGACCAGTGGCGAGTGGCGGGCGAGTGGCGCCGAGGAACGGTATCTTGTGGACGGAAAGTTGACAGGGGACGCATCTGTCGGACAAGGAGAAGGATGGAGTGGGGTCGGAGAACCGTGCACTTGCTGTTCCTTACTTACCTGTCCATTCTCACCAGGATCTACTGTAGTAGGGAGTGCAATGCTGAGGAAAGGGGGCTGTGGAGAAGGCGGTGGAAGGCGTCTGGCGTTCAGGCAGACTAGGCGCAGAATGGGGGCTGGCTATGAACCACCCCGTGATATCTATGGTCATGCGCTCAGAACTATCACGCGGACTGCAGAAGGCACAGGTCCGTTCAATACAGGCTGCAGCACACAGGCACAAGGAAAGTATGTCATCTCGTCGGACCAGGTTAGCGCTGGACCAGGTCTCTGGAACAGGGAAAAGGTCCAGGACGACTGAGTTGCAGTGCAAGGTTAAGCTGTGACCTGGACGGCTGGACGGAGAAGTGGGTCGCTCAGCGCCAGCGCCATTGTCTATCCCACCCTCCAACCCTCCAGCCTCACCCCGCCTCACTCAGCCAGATGGCGTCGGACTTCGGACATCGAGCACGTCCAGAAAGTCATGGGACAATGAGCCGTTGGGGAATGCGCCATCGCTTCCCCGCCCTGGTCTCCGCCCATGTCTCTGCCCATGTCTCTGCCACGTCTCCGTGTCCCACTCTCTCATTAACCTTGTCATAATCCACAAGGCCCAGATTCTGGGCTCTGGCGATTGCAAAGCTCGTGATCGTCTGTGTTACTCTGAGACATGTCGCCGGGGGTCATCGAGACTCGAGCTGGGTGAGACATGGGGTTATGGTTATGCCCGAAACTTACTATGGCCGATGCGGAGACCGAGCAGCAAGCACCAGCCAGTGAGCAACGGTTAGAGCATAGTGGACAGCGACGTGGGGCGATCTGGGGATGGGAATGGAAGGAAGAGTGGGTCGGCGATCAGTGGGGAGGTGGATCGCTAATCCGATATGCCGAGTGTTCCTCCACGACGCTGACACCGCGGATCGACCGAGTGGACCGTCGATGCCAGACACATTGAACTTCTTGCCAGACACGTTCGCGAGACGGAGCGGCTTCCTTGGCTTGTGCAGATGAACACGTGTGTGCTCCATGCCTCTGTCTCAGCGATTGCAACGTTGTCTCACAGTCACACCGTTGTGGCACTCGCTCAATCCTCACACTCATTCGGTCCTCCATCCTCCCCACGACACTCAACGTTCATCACACCCCTCTCAAGTCTCCAAATGCTCAGACTAGCACGCACGCATGCAAAAACAGATGCGTGGACGACTTAGGAATCGAACCAAAGACCTCGTCAATTATCCAGTGCTAATGACGCGCTCTACCAACTGAGCTAGACGCCCGGGATCCATGGAAGAGGAACCGAGGGCGGGGCATCGCCGGCGCTGGCGGCGCTGACGCCGAGGGACGCTACGGACGGCTTTGTAACGGTAGGTACGGGATACTGGATGGCTTAGCTATGGTCAAGTGAGGGGGAGGTGGGTTTTGAGCGAGTTGGACGGAAGCTAGGACGGATTGAAATCAATGTCCACCGTCTGGATACGGCGCATCTCCTGGACAACTGTGCGGGAAGCCAGTTCCTCGCTTGGAAGGGTCTGAGCCTCTGGACATGAGAGCCTAATACTCCGGCCCAACACCTCTGACGCAACTCCCAGCATACTGTGCAAATGTGCACCAAAAGGCCGGAGGATCATGCTGCAGAGTGTGTGTTTTGAAGGGCGCACGGCGTGTGGCACTCATCAAGATTTTCGTCATTTCACTCCTCGACCTGCGGCAAGTCACCATACCTGCCGTCTTGCCTCTTTGCAAATCCCAACCACACTTGCCATGCATGCAGCAGATCCCAAAAAGCTTCGCGTGGACGACTTAGGAATCGAACCAAAGACCTCGTCAACTAACCACTGCTAATGACGCGCTCTACCAACTGAGCTAGACGCCCGAACACACAAGAGCTAAGCGCCAACACCGCAGATCGGCGGGGCCGTCGGCGCCGGCGCTGCAGCATTCATGACATGCCCCATAGGCATGCAATGGAGGATTAAAACTGGAGGACACGGGATGGTGAAAGTGAGGACGGAGAATGCGTGTTGGGTCCAAAGACATCCTCAAATGAGAAGGCCTTGTCGAGATGGAGACGTGGTGGCATAGCTGCAGAACAGGAGTAAGGACAGTCGGCTCTGGAAAGGTCTCCTCTCTCTTTGTGTGAGAGGAGTCTCGACAGTAGGGTAGAACACATCGGATTTCCCAGCTCAGCGACGACTTGAGGGGTGGCTGTCTCAGATGAGCGCAGAGAGTGGCAGTTTCGAAGCCGACCATCATTTATCGATAGCCTTCCAGCGCGATAGTCAGAAGACTTCTCTTGACCTCCTGCAAACGCCATACATGAGCGCGCAGGATCCAAAAACGTATCCGTGGACGACTTAGGAATCGAACCAAAGACCTCGTCAATGCTAGCGAGATGCTAATGACGCGCTCTACCAACTGAGCTAGACGCCCGGATCCACGGCGCTAAGCGCTCGGCGTCGCGGATCGGCGGCGGCCGCGGCGCGGTCCGTCGTGAGCACCACAACGCGCCGGAAGCGACAGAAAGACGAGAGCGCCGAAGCCAGAAAGAGAGGAAGTAGAGAAAGAGAGAGACAGCCGTTGGCGTTTATGTCGAGAAAGGCTGGTAAATCGGCTGGGTGTTGGCAACGTGGTAAGCTTGCCAGCGAACATACCTCAAGAACTTGGAGACACAACAGAGACGGCTCCCTCATGCTGAAGGGTCTTTGTAACACTACCACTGAAGTCCTGGCAGGCGGTTGCCCACCCCCCGCCAGCGGACGAGCCCACTGCGGCTTGACTCATGGGGAGCAACTCGGTGTGGCACTCTTCCTGATTTGCGATCATTTCACCTCTCCACCGTTGTGGGCTCACACTCAGTCTCCCAACGGGCTTAGATTGTGTGCACATGAGCCTTGCAGCGTCCAAAAAGCGATGCGTGGACGACTTAGGAATCGAACCAAAGACCTCGTCAATGCTAGCAGATGAATGCTAATGACGCGCTCTACCAACTGAGCTAGACGCCCGAACTCGCACGTGAGGGCGGGCGCGCAGCGCCGAGGATCGGCGGCGCGGCCGTCGCTAGCCCTGAAGAGCATGGATTCACAGAGTTTGGCAGGTATGCGAAGGAGGAAAAAAGAGAGAGAAGGCGCCTCTGATGACCAAGGATGTGGAGGCAGGTGGACCGTGGTCAGACTGAGGGGTATTAGCAGACTGAGGGGCGGAGGAGCTATGGAAGGGTCTTATCGCAGGGTATGAGGGCTCAGAGCACCTGAGATTGCAGCGACAGCTCGCCTCTATCTCGTATCGCTGCCTCACCTGCTCAGGCCACGCCACCAGTGAGAGCGTAAGCCAGAAGGGCGCAGCTGATGTGGCACTCCTCGGGTACCTTGGGCATTCTGCTTCACCACCCTCACCGAGACGTCGGTGCTCAGTTTCGCGCCTACTTAGTCGTTCAAAACCTCGTGTGCATCCCCGTGAGCTCCAAAAACGTACGCTGGACGACTTAGGAATCGAACCAAAGACCTCGTCAATGCTAGCAGATGAATGCTAATGACGCGCTCTACCAACTGAGCTAGACGCCCGAAGCTTTACGCAAGTCTCGGAGCTCGGGGCGCAGATCGGCGGCGGCGCTGGGCGCCGAGGGGCGCGGACGGCGACGTGAGGGAAAGAGTGTGACCAGAAGAGGGAGCGGAAAGAAAGGGCAGGTATGGGGTAGCTGAGATGACGGTTCACGGAGTGGAGAAGATTCTTGGCGGGCCACGCTGCTGGGTGATGAAGCAAGGGCGTTTGCAATCCGGACTTGCCACTCCCCGGCCCTCGTCGCATTTCGCTGGATCGGAGACGCTGAGTATCATTGAAGACAGTTGCAGTCAACCGATGACTGCTGCGCTGTGTCTCAGAGTGCGACCGCCGCGCTGTGTCTCAGATTGTGACCACCCGGATGTGCGACAACTTCGCCGTTCGCCTGCCTCCACCTCTAAACCTCTCCTCCGTTCTCCGGGGGGACCACCGCTTCACCTTCCCAACGATACTGAACGCCTCACAGACTCCCGCAGAGTCGAAAAAGAGTGTGAACTGGACGACTTAGGAATCGAACCAAAGACCTTGTCATAATCCACAAGGCCCAGATTCTGGGCTCTGGCGATTGCAAAGCTCGTGATCGTCTGTGTTACTCTGAGACATGTCGCCGGGGGTCATCGAGACTCGAGCTGGGTGAGACATGGGGTTATGGTTATGCCCGAAACTTACTATGGCCGATGCGGAGACCGAGCAGCAAGCACCAGCCAGTGAGCAACGGTTAGAGCATAGTGGACAGCGACGTGGGGCGATCTGGGGATGGGAATGGAAGGAAGAGTGGGTCGGCGATCAGTGGGGAGGTGGATCGCTAATCCGATATGCCGAGTGTTCCTCCACGACGCTGACACCGCGGATCGACCGAGTGGACCGTCGATGCCAGACACATTGAACTTCTTGCCAGACACGTTCGCGAGACGGAGCGGCTTCCTTGGCTTGTGCAGATGAACACGTGTGTGCTCCATGCCTCTGTCTCAGCGATTGCAACGTTGTCTCATAAAGCCCTGGACGTGCGCGCGGATCGGCGGCGCCGGAGGCCGCGCTCCGTGTCGAGAGAGAGCTGGGTAACAGGACAAGGACGAAGGAGCACGGCGGGGCGGTGGTGGAAGAAGTGTTTGAAGGACTGCGGGGGTACTCCCATCGGAAATTGTGGTGTGGCAAACGTAGGGACGGCACGTTTACTGTGTAGGATACCCGGGTTGTCTAGGAACTGATTACTGGGCGTACGAGGGCTGTAAAGAAGCTGGCGGAGCGCTTTGGTCCAGTTCGGGCGGCTTTAGAGTGTGCTCGGTGTCCCCGGTCCGTCTGCTCGACAGCAGCGAAAACCCCATGCCCACTCTCCCCGAACCATAGTCCTGGCGGTTCTTCCTGGACAGTTTTTCTGCAGCCACCGGTACAGTCGACGCCAGCCCTGTAGCGAGCTTTCATCTCCAGGAGCTTCAAATAGACCGGCGGAGGGCCAAAAAGTAATCGTGTGGACGACTTAGGAATCGAACCAAAGACCTCGTCAATATTAGACAATGCTAATGACGCGCTCTACCAACTGAGCTAGACGCCCTCCGACGATTATGTCGAGTCGTAGGCGTCCAAGTCACGTCCCACTTGTTACGTAATCAGTAAGTGACTCGGAGGTGCATAGGCGCTGGAGAGGTAGTATGACGGCGAGCAGTGGTAAGGGGAGACTCAGCTGTCACGGGAGACTGCACATCCTGCGTCGTTATGACCCCCGTGAGAGGTTAGGGACGAGTCAACAGTTTCACGCCAGTGGGTTGCCTTACGTGCCAATCCGACTTCACAGACGTCAGCCACGAAAGAGATCACAGTGATATCACGGTGATACCACGATCTCTTGGCGATGAACAGGATCGGACGATCCCCGATCATTCTTGGTCGTGCGTCGCCCTTATCTGATTTCGAGCTGAGACAGATTTTGACGAGGGATAGAGTTTTACACGCTGCTGGTGGGTTGAGGAAGCTGCGGTGAGAACGTACCGCTGTGTGTCACACGTAGTCGTACCACAACGTCGTCACTTGACTTGTGGTCATACGCGATGGCTGTGGCACATAAGCTGCGCCCATCGCTACTGCCTGAGATCCGCGGATCTAGTTTGCAGCACGCAGTCGATCTTTCTCGCTGCTGGTTACCGTTATTCCTGCCGAACCTGCAGTCTGCCGCCGTCGTCTCTCAGCATGAGTGTCTGTGAAACTGTCCCTATCCATGTCGACCGCAATCTCCGATAAGATCCGGAAGCCAGTTCAGGAAGAGGTGATATAAGCTCAGCGATACCCCCATCACAACCTCATCCGACAAACTTCCAAGCCTCGCATCGACTGGCAATCTTGTCCCCCTCGTAGCTCCTCCCTTGTCCGGTCCGACTCCTTCCCATTCGACCACCATGCGCCTCTCGCTCACGACTCTCCTACTCCTGCTCGCGACTAGTATCCTCGCGCAGGACACCGCCGACGTTGCAGGTGAGAACGACGTCATGGGCGGCACGGACCCCACCCCGACCGACGGGGGCGAGGGGGATGCCGCACCCACTCCGGCCGCCGACTCTGGTGATGCGACTGACACCGGCGAAGGTGGTGGTGGTGGTACCGGCAGCACGGGCGCCGACGACAACTCGCTCGAGAACACCAAGGACCTGACCCAGCCCTGGAACATCACCTACTTCACTTACCCGACGCGTAACAATTATTGTGAGTGTACCTTTGGACTTGAGATTCCAACTAGTTCTGCCGTCCCGTCATGCTCACCGGCACTCGCTGCGCTCGTGACTTGCGCTGACACCAGGGGTCAACGACAACGAGAACAAGGCCACCTGGGCTCCGGTCAACGTGGCAACGAACCTGATGCTGTCGCACAGCAACACCTCCATGCTCCCACAGCGCATCATGCTGCAGCAGAACATCCCCGGCGGTGTCGGTACGTTCGCGACCAAGATCACGGGCTACACGCCCGGCAACAACTATCTGCTGGTTCTGTCGATTGCGGGGAACCCGGACCGTGAGTGATGCGAGCGTCGCAAGCGGACCCCAGGAGTGCGACGTACGCTGACAACGGCAGAGAAACTCGCCCAGTCTCAGGGCTTCTACATCAAGGCGAACGGCACGGCCGCCCCACAGCAGGTCACCGCTCAGGGGAACCAGGCGACTGCGTCTGCAGTCTCCAACGGCGGCAGCACGCAGCCCGGGTCCGGCGATCCGGCCAAGATGCAGCAGGAGAATGCCGCCCCGTCTGATGGCGGTACGGGCAACGGAGCCAGCGCCTCGCCCAACGCTAATGCTCCTGCAGGACACTCAGCCGCTGAGAGGGTTGGTGTCTGGACGGGCGTTGGGGTCGCGATGGGCGCTATGGCGGCCGCGGTTGTCGCGCCTCTCATCCTCCTCGCATAGGTTTCCTCCGAGAACACTGCTGTGAGATAGTGAGAACGTCAAAGACTATTAGGATCAAAGTTAGTATTATAATAATGAGACATGCACATTGTTCAAAGTTACATCCTACGCTGGAAGAGCACCTGCTCGTCCTCCCTTCGCGCCATCCGCCGCGGTGGACCTCTTCCCAGGCTTCGCCGCCTTGCACCAACTCGCTCCGCTCACTGATGCTTACTTCTTCTCCTCGTACTCCTTCTTCCACGCGTCGTACTTCTCCCTCATCTCGCGGTTCTTCTTCTTGTACTCCTCCTTCTGGGCGTCGGTGAGCTCATTCCACAGCTCGCCCGCCCTCTTGCCAATATACCGGCGCAGCTCCATGCGCGGCTTTCCGTCGCTGACGCCGTCCTGCACGAGCGTCTTGGCCTGCGCCTCCTGGGCGATCTTAGGCGTCATGTCGCGGAGGAACAAGAAGAAGGGGCCAATCGGCCGTCCGGGGTTACCCGGGGCGTCGTCGAGACGGCGCTTGAACGCCTCCTTGCCACCCGGCGTCAGGATGGGCCTCTTGCGGTCCGCCTGAGCGGCACGCAGCTGCTCCGGAGTCAGGGAAGTGTACCACTTCTCATACGCCGCTTGGGCGGCAGCGCGGTCCTTCTTCGACGCCTCGGTGTAGGTCTGCACCTCGCCGTAGGGCAGGTCTCCCCACGCCTTTCCGCAGTCACGAGCCAGGTCCGTGATCTTCAGACGACCGTTCTCGGGGTCGAGATAGTTCGAGCGGTTCTTCGAGAAGTAGTCCTGGAAGAAGAGCGTGTACGGCGACGCGCCGCGCTTGGGCGGAGCAGGGTAGTCCTCTGTTCTGTTAGCGATACACGAGGGCACGGGGTAGTTTGAGAACACCGTCTGTCCCAAATGTTCGAGTCTAGACAGCGGATCAAGCTAGAATAGCTGATCCGACATCGAGAAACCTCCATCAGACGACCAGAGATCGTACGCGGGAGATACCGCACATCCGCTCCCGGCAAGCTACTCACTCTTCTTAAGGACGATCGGGGAGGTAGAGAACGCGCGCGTCTCGACGCGGACAGCGGCCAAGAGGCCAGATCGGAGGAGGGACATTGTGGATGTGGTCGGATGGCAACAGTGCAATCTCAAGCGCGAAAGATTGTTTGCGCACGGCGACTGGTAATCTGAGAGGCGTGCAATCTGTGAGTGCAAGGAATGACGTTGGGCCGCGGCAACTGCCTGATCGGGAAATATTTCCGCAAATCACAAACCATGTGGCAATCAAGGCCTCATTAGCCTTCATTACGATCCTCATTTAGAAATCATTTGGATTGGTCATGCTGTTGCGCTGTTGCTCGGTGACGCACGGAGAGGATCGAGAGGGAAGCGACGGGTGAGGCTGGCTGCCTCGCAATATGCAAGTTATGCATGAACGGTATGGTACATATGCGCAAGTGATTAGGTAGTCGTACAAGACAGTAAAATCTATCGCGATGGCACGGACGTGCCGGGAGTTGCCGGCGTGGGTGCCGGTGCAGGCACTGTCCGCTCGGACTTCTCATTGACAGGCTCGAGCTTCTCCGTCTCGGGTCTCTGCTCTGCGGGCGGCGTCGAAGGCGGCGACTCAGGTCCCTCCTCATTCTCCTCCGGCGGAGCGCTCGTCGCCTGGCTCTCTCCCTCTCTCTTCGCGAGGTGTTTCTCGCGCCACTTGGCACCCTTGAAGCTGACCAGGATGAGTCCACAACAGGAACAAGTGAGGAGACCCGCGAAAAGGGTGTAGAGTCCACCGTCCCCGATAGCGTGCAGAATAGGCAGCGCAATCTGGCTCATGACGCATGCACAGATACCGCGCACCATGGAGTTGTTACCGACCGCACTCGAGGACTTGCCCGGGTTCGCGTCAACGAGATAAGCCAGCGTGTTGGAGTATACGAAGAGGATGGAGAAGCCGCCGAAGAAGAGTGCGACAACGGGACCCGCAATATGCGTCTTGAAGTCCATCGTCCATGCGTACACAAGGAAGCTGGCAATCATGAGCGGCATACCGCTGAAACTTGCCTTCAGGCGCATTTCGGGTGTCGACTTGCCGCCGTTTCGGGCTGTGAGACGCTTAAGGACACGGTCGCTGATGCGTCCTCCGACGAGGGAGCCGGTCATGTTTCCAATGCCAAAGGCGAGGATGACGAGACCAATGTGGAGCGGGTTGTAAGAGTAGGGAGCGGCCGAGAGCGTGACGGAACATGTGTACACGATCGTATACTGGGCCGCGAAAAGGAAGCCGGAGCAGATCAGCACGACCGTGTTGCTCGGCACGCGCCAAATGCTAATCATGACAGGAAGGGGGTTGACGTCTCTAAGCGTCGGGCGGTACTCTGCTCCCTCCTTGTCCTTCCGATGGAGCCAGGCAGGCGTACGCCGGCGCCACCAGCTGGGTGCTCCCTCCACCTTGCCCGTGGCCGCCTCGACATCGGTAGTCGCCTCCGTGAACGCGGGCGTGACGACGCCACTCGTCATCCTCGAATGCGGCGCTGTCGTAGCCGGTGTCGGAGCATCACTCGTCAGGCCGCGGGACAGTTTGCGCTGCCGTTTCTTCTCGAGCTGGGCTTGATGCTTCAGTTCTCGTTTCAGCGCGTCCGTGATCGCCTTCTGGTAGATGCGGGACCGTTCCTTGCGCCAAGTGTCGGGGAAGAAGAGGAAGGCGATCACCATGCAGAAGCCCCACACGGCGAGGAAGTACTGCGTGCTTCGCCATCCCCATGCGTTTCCGAGCGCTCCGCCGATCAGACTTCCCAACGAGGGTCCCAGCATCGGCATGGCGTAGAAGAGACCCATCTTTCTTCCTCGTTCCTTCACCTCGTACATGTCGGCGAGGGAGCCGGCACCAGCCGACAGAACGGCTGAACTGCCACACGCCACAACGATTCGCATCCCGATAAGCACCGGCATGTTTGGTGATCGCGACCCGATCGCTGTCGCCGCCGTGTAGAGGATGAAACTGGCAATGTAGACGGGTTTCCGGCCGATGATCTCGCCGATACTGGCCCAGATGACGGGAACACCGCCCTGGAACAGGATGAAGAGGGACAGGGACAAACCGATCTGGGCGTCGCTCGCGTGCAGGTCGGTCTTCACGTCGTCAATGACGGGGTTGTAGATCGAAGGGGAGATCATCGGTGCGAGCTGCCGTCAGCGTGATTCTAGAGTGCATCGCGACATTGCGTGCTCGCTACCCTCCACACATCGCTCTCCGTGGACGTTCTGCGCCGCGGTGCCTCTCCCCACATAACACTCCACACCCGACACAGCCCAGCGCCACAGCTACTCACCACCGCAAACGACATGAGGTACAGAACCACAGTCTTCTTACGATTTGACCACTCGCGGGGGTCGTCGTCGACGGGCGCGTGCTCGATGTCGATTACAGGTAGCCGGTCGCGGTTGTCGACCCTGTCCTTCGCCTCTGCCGGCGGGACGTCGAAATGCGCATGGTGGGAGATGACGGGCTGCAGGGGGAGGCCGTGGTCGTTGTCCGAGGAGTCGATGGAGGGCCGCTTCTCCCGCCCGTCGTAGTCGCGCTCGTCGTCGGCGCCCATTGCGGCGGTAGTGGTGTGTTAGGATCCAAGCTCGTGCCCACTCTCGAGTCCGGGGCGGAGAGTCTTTGGTGCGAGTCTGGATGAACGCCGTTATTGCCCCACGGCGTTCCTGTTACGTCGGTGTGGATTACGTCTGAACAGCGCAGGCAACGGTCGTTCTCGGTCAAAACGTGTTTAAGAGGTATGATGAGGAGACATCCTTAGTCAGCTGCTCGCAACCTTGTTGGATACCGGCATGCTGTGGTGGTGCATCGAGTTAGGTAGGAGGCATGTGGACTCGATATATTTTACCGAACCCCTGGCATGTGGTCCCAACTCGATCAACGGTGAAAACCGACAACTCCTAGATAGGGAGGGGCGGACCGTTGACCGAATCTCGGCCGAAATTTCACGTGGACCGACTGGTCACGTGAGGAGATTGTCTCTGTGAATCTGCTCCCGTGCGATTCGCCACCCGGTCCCGGTACAGACCCGCATTTGGTTCCGCTGGACGACGCAACGAGGCAATGTCGAGCGCGTTCCCAAAAAGTCGGGGGGGTGGAGGTCATAACATTCGAGATTCCCGATGTCGTGATCACCATGTCGTACCCCGACGTCCAGCCCTCCAAGAGCGTCGCTGACTATGTTATCTCTCGCTCACAGCTCCACAACTGCCTCTATTCCCCCCTCTCTGACACTCTTGGACTACCACTGAAAGCACAATGACTGTCGACAGCGACGTCCTCACCCCGCAATACTCGCCCGAGCAGCTCGAGCAGATCAACAAGGAGCTCGATGGAAAGTCGCCCCAGGAAGTCCTCGCCTGGGCCATTGACAACATTGACGGCCTCTATCAGACTACAGCCTTCGGACTGTGAGTTGCTGTGGCTGGGCGCGGCATAGCTAATAACAGTACTGGTCTCGCCGCCGTCGACATGATCTCCAAGATCTCTCAGGACCGGGAGGAGACGCACCTCGTGCCCCTCGTAAGCTATCAACCACGAGCTCAGCTGACACCAGATCTTCCTCGACACGCTGCACCACTTCCCGGAGACGCTCCAGCTCTCGCAGAACGTCGCCGACACCTACATCGCTCCTCTGCACGTATACCGTCCTCCTGGAGCTGAGACGGCGGACGAGTTCGCTGCCAAGTATGGCGAGAAGCTCTGGGAGACGGACGAGGCGAGCTACGACTACCTCGTCAAGGTCGAGCCGGCGGCGCGGGCGTACAAGGAGCTCGGCGTCCGTGCCGTGATCACCGGAAGGCGGCGAAGCCAGGGTGCCGACCGTTCCAACCTCGCT
This sequence comes from Trichosporon asahii var. asahii CBS 2479, assembly GCF_000293215.1. NCBI lineage: Eukaryota > Fungi > Basidiomycota > Tremellomycetes > Trichosporonales > Trichosporonaceae > Trichosporon > Trichosporon asahii. The sequence goes on from NW_014040850.1 coordinate 464,414, forward strand.
GCTGTCGAGGTCGACGAGCGCGGCCTCATCAAGGTCAACCCCCTCATCACCTGGAGCTTCAAGGAGGTCAAGGACTACGTTGACAAAGAGTGAGCTTTGATACACTAGACCAGCAGCTAACGGACAGGGGTGTGCCGTACAACTCTCTGCTGGACCAGGGCTACAAGTCGATCGGCGACTGGCATTCGACGGCCAAGCCGGACCCGAATGCGGCGGATGCTGGCGAGCGCTCGGGACGCTGGCAGGGCAAGGCCAAGTCTGAGTGCGGCCTGCACACGAACTACTTTGAGATGAAGAAGAAGTTTGAGGAGAAGGCCGCCGCCCAGGCTGCCGCGAACGCTCCGGTGCAGTAGACTGTTGATATTTATATGTATTCCTAGTGCCAATGTAGTGTCGACTGTTATCGGCTAAGCAAGTGAGGAGCCCAGGGCCAATGACTGACGCTCCGTTTGGGTTAGGGTGGAGGCCGTTTATCAGGCAGCCGAAATGTCAGCCAGCCAACCAGCCACGATGACGCGTTGAGTCGAGCAAGTTTTCAACGCTGATGGTTGTGCCGCATGCTGCAGAGGTGGGAATGCACAATGCATTGTCTGGTATGGAAGGAAGAGAAGTGGAAGGAGACCATGAGGAGTGTGTGAAAGCAGACGCTATCGGGCTTATCGCTTTGTGTGGGTGTAGCCGAAACTGGCTTTGGAGTGTCATTGCGATCGGCACACGTTCCTCGATTCCAGATTCATGACATCCCTTCCTTGCGTCCGTTGTTGACACTTCCCCACACCCTTCCAACTTGCATACACGTTTGCTACGTGACAACCCCCACTCCATCCGACCTCTTCGTCCGATATCTACTCGGTCCTCCCTCCGACTCATCCTCTGATCGACCCTCCCCCATTGTTCGTCGCTGTCGTCACTCGATCCGGCAAGCACCGACACCGCGTACTCCGAGTCGAATCGATCGGAGCCGGCGCAGCTTTCATCCGCTGAAAGCTGCAACTCCGCTCACACCGCGCCCGTGCTGGATCACATACGCTGATCCCAGTACAGCGGTCTGAGCGACAACACTAGCGCATGGTCAATCTTCACGCACACTATTACCATGGCAACGTCAAGGCGTTCCGCCAGGAGCTCGACGGCACCGCTCCGCCCCCCGCTGCTCCGCGCAGTGGCGTCAACCCGTCGAGCGCGTCTGGCGGACGCTCCTGGACCCAGAATGGCTTCGCCCAGGCCACGGTGAAGGCGGACCCGAACGAGCGCGACGCTCTCGGAAGAACGTGAGTACCCCACCGGTGGCTTACGATGGACAGGCTCGGTGGCGACAAGCCGAATGCTGACAACAGCGTTCTCATGTTGGCAGCAGCGAACCCGAGTCAGCAGGCTTACGGCTTCTTCTGCATTCTGCTCCGTAACCCGAACCTCTCGGTGAACCTCCAGGACTACGAGTCGGGGTACACGGCGCTCCACCGTGCGCTCTATGCCGGCAACATCCGCGCCGCCCGCGACCTGCTCGCGCGCCACGACATTGATGTCTCTGTCAAGGATTCGGAGGGCTTGACGCCCTTTGACCTTTTCAACGGCACTGTCGACGGTACGAACCCCGGCGCCGAGGAGACGGGCACCGATCTCTTCACCTGGGGCGTGAACCGCAACTATGCGCTCGGCACTCCGGACTCGAGCGATAAGGCGTTCCCGGACCGGATCAACCTGCTCACGCAACGGCAAGCGAGTGACAACCCCGACCCCGCGCAACGATTCTTCAACGTCGGCGTCAAGGACATCAAGATGGGCAAGCTGCACACGGCTGTCGTCACGACCGAGGCGCGCGGCAACCTCAGCCTGTGTGGCTTCGGCAGCGGCGGCCGATTAGGTCGCTCGTTGCACAGCCAGCTCGCTCTCGTCCCGCTTCCCGATCTCCCGCACACTATCGTCGACATTGCGCTCGGCCAGGACCACACGCTCGCGCTCACATCGGGTGGTTACATTCTGTCATGGGGCAACAACCGATTCGGCCAGCTGGGCTACGTGATTGACGCCCCGGAGACGCCGAACCCATTTGCGAAAGATGGGGACGAGCTAATCCAGACGTCGCCGAAACGCATCATCGGATCGCTGAAGAAGGAGTGGGTGCGTGGTGTTGCTGCTGGCCGCATGAGCAGTGCGTGCTGGACCGCCGACGGCTTGTATACATGGGGCACAAACCTGGGCCACCTTGGATACGAGAAGGCGGGCACGCCTCTGCAGATGGTTCCCCGCCGTGTGACGGCGATCACGCAGCCAGTCATTGATGTTGCGCTGTCCGACTATGCGATGCTGGTACTCTTGGACAGCAACGAGGTGCTCTGCTTCCACCACGACACACACTTCAAGATCAACTTCAGCAACCCACCCAAGTCGCTCAAGGCACCCAAGAATCCGGGGCAGGTCACTCTCGACCCGAACATCTGCAAGGTCACAAGCTGCGGACAGACGTTCGCGACGCTCTCCAAGAAGGGCGACGTGTGCACGTTCACCCTGCCGCACCCCTCGGAGGAGGCGACCAAGGACGTACGCGACAGGCACGTCATCGTCAAGCCGCAGGTTCAATGGGCACTGCGGCGCAATTTCACCGCCGTGAAGGACATGGCGCTCGGCTCGGATGGGACAATGATCGTCTGCACGCACTCGGGTCACGTTTTCGTGCGACAGCGGAGCAAGGCTGGGTCAGGACAGCTCAAATTCAAGCGCATCCCGTACTTACAGCGTATCATCAAGGTTGCCGCGAACGAGAGCGGAGCCTTTGCCGCCATCCGCGTCGACGCGCGTCCCACCCCGATCCTGCTCAAGGGCAATGTACTCGAGGAAGACATGTTCCTCCTCCAGCCGCACTTCAGGCGGTTCGAGAGCCAGATGACGGCCGAGGACTTTGAGCAGAAGATTGCCCCGAAGCACGACGAGGACGACGAAGAGGAGGCGGTCAACACGGTACAGCGCGACACCGAGGTTGCGGTGCACATGTGCCAGATTCTCGGCCGGTGGCAGGCGTCCAACAACGACAGCCTCTTTGCCTGGTCTGAATCGCTTCTCGGATCAGACATCACGGTCAATGTCGGCGACTTTGCGATCCCCGCGCACAGCGTTATTCTGTCCCTTCGCTCGCCTGCGCTCGCCAAGGTGCTGAAGGGCAAAGCTCTCCCTGGCCTGCGATTCGAGAACGGCGCACTACACATGGACGTGTGTCACCCCCTCGTCGCTTTCTTGCTTCTGCAGTACCTGTACTCGGACGACGTGGCGACGGTGTGGGACAACCGGGTCGCCACGATCATCAACACGCGGTTCAAGGATCTCGCGATTCCGGTTGGCAACGTCAAAGATGACCTGCGGCGGATAGCGGAAGTGCTCGAGCTGTCTCCTCTGCTTCCCGTGCTCTCGCTTGGCTCCAAGTCTGAGATCACGCAGCGAACTCTGGCGCGGGACCTGGCCTCGTTCTTCTCACAGACGTTCAACCCGCCGTCTCTTAAGTGCGATGTCGTCGTGGCACTCGCCGACCGCGAAGTGGCGGCGCAGAGTGTGCTGCTCCGGGCGCGTTGTCCGTTCTTCGAAGCCTTCTTCGCGGACCAGGACTGGACTCTCGCTCGTCGCGAGGATGGGAAGGTGGTCATTCACATGGAGCACTTGCGCTGGCGGCCGATGAGGCTCGTGTTTCAGTTCATGCACGAGGGGGTTGAGGACGACCTGTTCGACTACCTGCACCAGGAGACTCTGGATGAGTTCCTCGACTTTGTGTTCGAGGTCCTGGCCGCCGCGACGGAACTGCTCATGGACCGCCTCGTGCTCGTATGCTCCCGGGTTATTGCGCGGCACTGCAACCCATACAACGCGGCTGCGCTGGCGACCGAGGCTTCGTTCTACCAGGCCAACACGCTCAAGAGGAGTGTGTTCGACTACATTGTGTCTTGCATGGAGACCATGCTCGAGTCTGGGCTTCTGGACGACATGGACGAGGACGTTCTCCGTGATCTTTCGTCCGTCATTGCGACAAAGCAGGAGGATAAGAGCTTCATCCCCCGTAGCGGTATCCTTGTCTCGGAGCTCATGGCGAAACATCGCGACTGGCTGCTGCTACAGGACATCCCTCTGCCTCGGGTCCGCGCACCGCAGAAGTGGAAGCCGCGCTCGCCTGTTGTGCAGCCGATGCGGAGCCCGCAGATTGCTCCCCGCTCGCCTGGTGCGACACCAGACTTCAAGCCGCTCTCGAGCACCAACGACGAGATTTTCAGCATGGATGAGGACCAGCCGAGCCCACCGACACCGTCCACGCCAGCACGTCCCGGTACCTCTGGCAGGCCAATGACACCGTTGACGCTCCCCGCAGGGAGCAGCAAGGCGCCGGTGTGGAAGAGCCGGACTGTGCAGCAGGAGAAGGTGGATCTGCGGAACATTATGGCCGAGACAGCTGCGAGCCGGACGCCGCGCAGCATCCCCGGTACACCCGCCGTGCGGCCGGGTGCTTCGCCCCAGCTTGGCCCTACACCAGTGCGGAGCGGCGGCTCGCCATGGGCAGCTGTCCAGGCGCCGCGCACGTCGCTGTCTTCAGTTCAGGCGCAGCAATCGTCGCCCTCGAGTCCAGGGTTTGCTGGACCTGCGCGCGCCAGTCCATCCAGTTCGTCTCTCGCCCGCCCACCTGCGACACCAGCTACCCCGCGTGCAGCTCCAAAGCCCGCAAGCAACTCTCCCTCCACATCCCGCCTCATCAACCCCGTCAAGATGTCGCCTTCCGCTGCCGCGGCCTCAGCCCAACCTAGAAGGTCAGGAAACGGTCCAGCCTGGAGCACGCCGAGTTTCGCACCAGTCAGCCCGCCCACGGTCAGCAGCGCGACACAAGGTCTCTCCCTCCTCGCGATCCAACAGCAGGAGGAGCAAGCTGCGGCCGAACGCAACCTCGTCCGCGCGCCTAAGAGCTTCGCAGAGATTCAGGCTGAAGAGGCGGCCGCTCAGGCAAGAGTGGCAGCGGAGCGGGCGCAGGAGGAGGAATTCGCCCGATGGTGGGCGCAGGAACAGCAACGCATGGGTGTTCAGGATTCCAATGCCAATGGAGGAGAACGCGGCGCCGGCGCCGGTGGCCGTGGAAGGGGAAGGGGACAGCAGCGTCGCGTCCCCCGCAACCGAGGCAAGGCCAACGGAGAAAAGGCTGCAGAGGTTGACCCTAAGGACGCAAGGATCGATGGGCCGCAAGGCGGAGAGGGACCTAGCGGTAGTGGTAGAAACGCTGGAGGAGGTGGTGGAAGAGGGAAGAAGGGCAAGCGCGGCGGCGGCGGAGGCTCCGGTGCTGGTTCTGGTGCTGCACCAGCACCGGTCAACGGTGAGGCCGCTGGTCCGTCCGGAGGAGGCGGCGGCAATAGACGCCCACGCAAGCCCAGAGAGCCCAAGGAGAAGGAAGCCAAGTCATAATCTCAAACTACTGCATAGGTTCTATCTCAATGTACTCGCATTTCGCATCTTGCTAATCCTGCTCGTCGCTCGTTGGCGTTGGTGCGCCACTCATGTGCCCCGCCCCTGGTGCTGACATTCGCCACCCATCAGGCACCGGCTGGGCGGCGTGATAAGGTTGACCCCGCTTCATGAGTTGCCACGTGTGAACTATTGACATCACGCCGCGACGCGGTCATGAACGCGTCCCTCATGTTGTTGACCTCATCAACCTCCTCATCCGCCTTGCTCCGTCGCCGCTGCGCCCGACGCTCAATCCATCGCACCCCGTCTTCCTCGTTTCCTATCCCCCCTCCTCTCTTCGTCTCTACCCATCAATCCCATAACCGCACATCGGGCAGCCCATCATGGTGAGTACATCTCGGGACAAGCGCGTCCCAGACATTCCGGGGAAGACAATTGCTAACATTCACAGTCTATCGTATGTAACCAGGTGAAGGAGCTGTTTGACCTAACGTGACAGGTGAACATTCGCAACATTGAGCTCGTCAACAACCCCGCAAAGTTCGACGATGACTACCATTTCCGGATCAAATTTGAGGCCATTGCGCCGCTGGCTGAGGGTGAGCATAGGTCCGCGCGTCGCGTCAGCGCGCTCTGCTGGGGATGAGGAAGGACGTGGCGATCATCAGAGCGGAGGTTCAAAATTAGAGGAGCAGACGCAGAAAAGGAAGGATGGCTGGTCTGCTCCGCGCTGCGAGACGCCGCGCGAGGAAGACAGGGTGGATGCCCTGTCATGGCTCATGCCGCTCCGCCAATGACGACTCGCCCGTACCCAGCCCCCCGGCCCAGGCCGCCAAAACAAATCGCTGACAACAACAGACCTCGAATGGCGCCTGATCTACGTTGGTTCCGCTAAGAGCGAGGAGTATGACCAGGAACTTGACTCGTGCATGGGTGAGTGGACCGCTTCCAGAAGGAGACGCATGCTGACATAACCTCCTCCGTCACACAAACACGCGCCCTTCCGCAATTTCCACTCTACATGATCTCATCGCTACAGTCGGCCCCATTCCCGCCGGAGTCAATGCTTTCGACTTTGTCGCCCCCGCGCCCAAGCACGACTTGCTTCCCTCTGTCGACCCGGAGGAGATCCTCGGCGTCACTGTCATCATCATCACGGCCTCGTACCGCGACAAGGAGTTTGTGCGCGTCGGCTACTACGTCAACACGGACTACGAGGACGAGCAGCTCCGCCTCGAGCCGCCTCCTCAGGTCGTTTGGGACAAGCTGTACCGCAACGTGCTCATTGAGAAGCCCAAGGTGACCCGATTCCAGAACCCATGGGACAGCGGCTCGGCGGACCCATATGGCGCGCCCAACGGCGATGGACAGGCTGAGCTCGACCAGCCCCTCTCCGCCGATGCCGTGTTCAACTCGCCGCTGCCGCCGCCCGTGCAGAAGGCGCCTGCGCCGAGTAGCGGCATGGACGTGGACGGAGGCGTGGCGGCGTAAGAGCACGGAAGGAAGCAGCAAGACAAAATTCAAAATAGACAGCGCAGGCGCAGTCTGGACCGGCGTAGTCCAGAACAAAGCCAGGCAAGCACACGGGCGGTGTGCATGGGCTTTTTGTACATTTTTGTTAGTAGAACGGCAGATTAATCGGATACGGAGCTCCGCTGTATCCCTCGGTCTTGCCAACCATGTAGTCTGAAAATATGATGTACGATGCGTGCAGAAAAGCTCTCCTATCTCTATCTATAAGCTTACTAAGCCTTCTTGCCAGCGTCCTCCTTGAGGGAGACGATGCGGTTGAGGATGATCTTGTCACCGTCACGGGGGCCGGGGGTGACATCGGCAGGCTCGTCGATGCACTTGATGGTCGACTCGCGGTCGACGGCAAAGTACGCAAGACGCATGCCCTGGAAGCGGATGTTCTCCATGCCCACCAGCTGGTCGGCCGTGACGATGGGGTCGTCGGCGTGGTTCTTTCCGTCCTTAGGCGTCTCGTCCTTCTTCTCGCCCTTGTTCTCCTCATTGGCGACCTCGCACTCCTGCGCGGCCCTGGCGGTACGCTCGTGGCTCTCCTTGCGCGCGTCGGCGATGCTCTTCTTCGCGAGCTGGTAGAACGCAGGCTCGATGACGGCGCCAGTGAACACCTCGAGCGAGTCCGGGTTGACATCCGCCTCAAAGTCGGCGGGGGGCGGGTCCGACTTGAACAGCGGCTTGAAGTAGCGCACCTCGTCAATCTTGACGGCGCCGGGCGCGTTGACCCACTGGATGTACGCCTTGGGCTTGCCCGTGTTCTGGCCGCCGAGGGCGGGATCCTCGAGCCGGGCGCGGATCTCGGTGACCTCGCCCGCGTCGTTCTTGCTGAAGCTTGTGCAGGTGACGGGGAACGGCGCCTTGAAGAGACCAACCGTCTTGCCCGGCGCGAGGCGGAAGTAGTCGGGCGCATCGACCTCGCGGAAGTCGTCCCTGTCAATGTACACCTCGCGGGAGAAGGTCGTGTCGACCTCGCCCATGGCGGGGATCTTGGGGTGCAGCGGCACCTTGACCGTGACGGAGTAGTCGGCGGGCACATTCTCGAGCACAATCTTGACCGGCTTCAGGACCATCATGAGACGCGGCGCCGTGTCCTCGAGGAACTTGCGGACCGTGCTCTCAAACTTCTGCAGCTGCGTCTCGGACAGGAGCGTCGTGACGCCCAGCTCGGAGACGAACGCGAGCAGCGCGCCCGGCGGGATACCACGGCGGCGCAGGGCAATGATCGTGTACAGCCTCGGGTCGTCCCAGTCCTTGACCAGACCGGACTCTACCAATCGGCGCACCTTGCGCTTGGACAGGAAGGTGCCCTGCAGGTTGAGACGGGCAAACTCGTACTGACGCGGCTTGTAGACCTCGAGCGCATCGCAGAGCCACTCGTAGCTCTCACGCGCGGGGATGAACTCGGTCGTGCACAGCGAGTGCGTGATGTGCTCCATGCTATCGCAGAGACAGTGCGTGAAGTCGTACGTCGGGTAGATCTTCCACTTGTCGCCCGTGCGGTGGTGCGGCGCCTTCTTGACACGGTACGCGATCGCGTCCCACATGTACGGGTTGCCAGACGTCAGGTCCTGCTTCATGCGCAGGCACGCCGTCTTCTCGGCGTACTCGCCGTTCTTCATGCGCTCAAACTCGGCCAGATTCTCCTCCACCGGTCGGTCGCGGTGCTCGCACGGCTTCGGGTTGCCGTGGCCGCCGCCGCGGTCCTCCTTGATCTTCTCCGCGTCACACGTGCACACATAAGCCTTGCCGCGCTTGATCAGCTCGACGGCAAGAAGGTACAGCTTGTCAAAGTTGTCCGAGCTGTACGTGATCTTCCACGGCTCGAAGCCGAGCCATCGCACCGTCTCCAGAATCGACTGGAAGAAACGTCCCTCCTCCGCCTCCGGGTTCGTGTCGTCGTAACGCAGGTACGTCCGTCCGCCGTGGAACTTGGCGTATCCAAAGTCAACCATAATCGCCTTCACGTGTCCGATGTGAAGGTATCCGTTCGGCTCGGGCGGGAATCGCGTGTACACCTGGCCCTTCGTGTCCTTCAGGTGCTGCACCTTGAGCTCGGGCTTGATCTGGGGGTTCTCTCCGACCTTGTGGAACTCGGACAGGAAGCCCTCCTCGAAAATACGCGTCGGGAGGTCGGGGGCGGCGCCGGCAGTCGACGAGGAGGCGGTGGCGGAAGCGGCAGCCTTGGGAGCAGCCTTGGCCTTGGCGGGCTTCGCCGAAGCCTTTGCGGCCTCGGCGCGAGCCTTGGCCGCGGCAGCCTTGTCGCCGAACAGCTCAGTGAAGACCGACTCGACAGCGTTCTTCAGGTCGGCAGCAGGAGCCCACTTGAGGTCGGAAGTCGAGCCCTTGATGCCGCCCATGAACGGTCCCTGGTCAGCCCAGGAGGCAATCGGCTTCGCGAGGCTGGAGATGTACTCCTTGATCATGCCCGGGAGCTGCTCAAGGGTGAGGCTGATGCCAACACCGGCAGCCTTGTCGAACGCGGCGACATCAGGGGGAATAGCGGGGTTAGCCTCGAGGTACTTGACCGCGGCTGATGGTTAGCTCCAATCCTTATCTGGCAACTCCTCCTCGGTGCATCATCACTTACCAGCAACCTGGTCAGGGGAAACGACGCTGCCGTCCTCGATGCGCGAGACGACGTACTTGCGAGCGTCGGGGGAGAGCTTGCTTCCAGTGGCAGAGAGCTTAACAAGCGCGTTCGCCTGACCGGTCGGGAACGTCTTGCCCTCGAGTCCAGTCTCGTCGACAAGCGCACGGAACGCAGTGCCCGACTTGGGGGTGCGCACGAGCTCGGTCGCGCTGTTGGTCGTGAGTCCGAAGCGCTCGAAGCGGGCGATGAGCTCGGCGTTCTCCGGCGCGGCGGGGTCGAACTTCGCCTTCGGGGCCATCCTTCTTTTGTTGGTTGCGGGTGGCGAGGAAGTTGATTGTTGTTATCAGTCAGCCCGAGATCCGCGACTCGACTTTTGTGCGCGAGACAGGGGGACGAGGGGATCCAGCGTCATTTGGAACTTAACTGCGCCACGTCATTCATTGGCCACGTGAGACGCCTTATCAGTGAGTCTGCCTTCCCTATCAGGTACATGCCGCTGCGATTGCCGCTCGGAGTTGTTTTCGCGCCGACAACAACACCAAAAGTCACCATCCATGACCTCGGACGGTAGCGGAGCAACGACGCCCCATCTGGGGGCTCAAAAGAGGCATGGAGAGTCCATTGGTGCGTTGAGCTTCCTCCTTCAGTTCTCTCTCCTCCGCCCTTCTCGACGCTAACGCCCAGACGCCGATCGACCCCGCCAGATCCCCCGGCAATCGGGGCCCGAGGAAGGTGCGATGCAGGGCGATGTGAAGCTCGAAGCCATTGGAGAAGCCGGACCAGGACCGCAGACGGCGCGCCGCCGCTCACTTGGACCAGTGCCGCAACCAAGTCCCACAGTCTTCCATCGTATCATGGAGCAGCGAGCTGGTGCCGGCGCGAGCACGCAGGCCAGCGACATCGGCTCGTTCTCGAGCCCGCCGGATCAGGCCGAGCCGGAAGTGAAGGGAGAGTTGCGAGTTGTGGACGGAGAGGAAGCGTACGTCGCTCCCGACAGCGATAGCGACAGCACGCAGTCGATGGGTCTCAGCTCTGTTCAGCAGTCGCAACACACGTGCGCGTACGCAGGCTGCTCAGACGCATTTGAATCGGCGGAGGAGCTGGCGTCGCACATACGAGCGCACGCGGACACGATAGCTGCGCCGCAAACAGGGAAGGAAGCGGAGCTTGAGGAGCGGATATCGGCGCTGGAGGCGCAGGTGCGGGAGAAGGACGTCGAGATCGGACGACAGGCGGCTTACATTGCCGACCTGGAGCGGGATCCGCCGGAGATTCTCTCCCTGCCGACGCAAGACACCCCCGAGGCAGAAATCCACGCGCTGAAGAAGAAGCTCAAGTCCTCGCAGCTGGCGCTGAAGAGTACGCGCTCTGATCTCTCCTTCTTCCGGGATCAGTATCAGACCGCATCGACGAGCGCCGTCGCCGAGGTCGCCCGCGCGGACAAGCTCGCCTCGCAAGTCACGAGGCTAAAGGAGCAGCTCTCGCTGGGCCTGAAGCAGCGCAATCTGCACTTCCAGGCGACGCTGGCTGCGCACGCCAAGTCGGAGGAGAAGGCGAAGTACCAGCTGAACCTGCTGCTTGCGCAGAGCCGGCGCACGGACGACCGCATTCGCCACCGAGCAGCGCAGCACGAGCGCCTCGTAAAGGAGAACCGGACGTACGAGACGGAGCTGCACGAGGCTCGCTCCCGCGCCGACACGCTGCAGAAGCGAAACAACGAGCTACTCGACCAGGTCGCAACGCTCCGCGGTCGGCTCATGGGCGCGTTCGACAGCGTCTCTAACAGCGCTAGCGACAGTGACGCAGAGGGCGAGCGGGAGAATGGGGGCTTCCACAAGTTTGACGCGCAGGAGGCGAAGCTCGGTATGCCGGCGCTCACACCTACTGCGGCGCGGCCACTGACACCTGTCGTCCAGGACGTGATGCTCGGCGCATCACCGGCGGCTGGAACGCAGCAGACCGAGCTCATGTTCAAGTGCAAGTGGGAGAACTGTGCAGCCATCTTTGCCCTTCGGCCAGAACTCGAGGCGCACGCACTGGCGCACGTTCAGACTGAGCTGGACCAGTAGGTCCTGGACATCATGTAGCATCTCTTGTGTATGAATTTTTGGACCATTGGCTGTTCTTCGCTTCGCTTTCACTCCAAGCCGGCGGCTGATGATGAGCACGAAGAGATGGGCACAGAATGAGCGTCGACGCCCCTGCGCCCTCGAGGGCACGCGGGGCGCAGGGGTATCGTAACAACTCGTGGAGGGCGTCTAGCTCAGTTGGTAGAGCGCGTCATTAGCATTGTCTAACATTGACGAGGTCTTTGGTTCGATTCCTAAGTCGTCCACGCTTAACCTTTTTGCCTTCGTCTCGACGTGCAAGCTGTAGTCACTACTGACAAGCTGCGCCTCACTTCTCCTTCCCGCGTGTAGTTAGCTGCTCTTCATCGGCGCCAACAGCTCACTCTTCCCAGATTCGCTCTCTGCTGCGATGCGCGGATGCCACAGTCAGTCTTCCAATTCTGATATTACTTAGCTTTTTGAACTGTTCCCCGTTCACCTGCTCCACAACCTGGTTTATCAGCTCAGTCCGCCCACAACAACTTACACATCGGGAGCAGCGTTAACCGTTCCTCGAGTTGGAGCCCGAGGCGTCGACCGACATGACTACGAGTTAGCTTATCAATCACGCCCCACTAGCTACACGGCATAACGTCTCCGGACCTTCCAGGATGACTGGTCGGAGCGCCAGTTGCTCTGGGTGTGCTTATGTCGCCTAGACCTGACTCGGGTTGTACGTCAGCTTCGATGAGTACGGTACGAAAGCTCCCCACCCGCAACCCACATCAAGCACCCAATCGCAGAGCAGGGGCCTGGCATCAGCTTCATTAACGCCCGCGAAAGCTTACCGGTCGAGTGTGATCTTTGGCTGCGCGTGTCGTGGAATACCGCTCTTCCTGTCGAAGTCAGCTTGGAAGTTCTCCGAGTTCTAGCTCACCCCTCCGGAGGTCTGGATGTATCTCTCCCAAGTCGAAGCGAATGACCTCAGAGATTGAGTAGCGAGATAGGTCCTGCACAACTTTGTTCTGCGGGTTAGCTGGATCTCAGACGCTGACAGCTTACGCTCATTGTTGCTGACTCAGTCACCTTCCACCCTCTGCAGACAAGTACGTCTATGCCTGAAAATATCGTCAGCTCTCAGCTTACGACCGCTAAGTTAAGGCACTGCTAGTCAGCTTCATTAGGCAATACGCAGCGTACAAGTGGTGTCGTACAAGTGGTGTCTTCATGAGCCCCAGACCTATCCTGTTGTAGCGGGCGCCGTCGGTTTAGTCAAGACTGACTATAGCGTCGTAGAGCGATTCGAAACCATACATTCTCCGCTGCCATCTTGGCCTGGTGACATGGGCCACCGACTGTTGGATCAGCTTTGCCCTGCTTGTATTACAGCTCACCTGTTATACGTACGGTACTCCGACTCAATCTTGCCTCGCCGCTGCTAGTCGGGAGGATGCCGAACATCCTGAAGGTCAGCTCGCAATCAGATCCGAGGAGCTGACGAGCGAGATCTGGTGTCAGCTGTGACGCATGATCTCAATCCCAGCGCACTGCTTCCGTGCTACACTAGATGTCCCACTTTCCGCGGTATCCTTCTACGTGGACTTCGGGCGAGCTTGAAGTAATGACAAGGACGCAGTAAGAGGCGTCAGGTTGCGATGGGGACTGCTTTCAGCTATCTCACGTGTGAACTTCAGCTCACGTCTGTCGATACTAATGCCCAGCTCAGCGTCTGCCCCTAGCTCAGCGTCTGCCCCTTAGGACGGCCGACACCCGCCGCTGCTCGGATTTGAGCACCGCACAGCTGGACAGGAAGGTCTGACATCAGCTCCAATGTCCGTGACCCAGCCCACTGCACTGTCGTCAGCTTACAATACGCGATGGTGCTGCAGCTCACCGCTCGAACTTTGACAGTGCTCCATTGACGCCACGAGCACAGTCATCCTGTCGGGTCAGCTAAAGGTCACCAGCTCCGTGGAAGCTCACCTATGAGCGCTGGGATCAGCTTGCTCGTCAAGGTTCAAGCTCACCGCGGCTGCGCTGCTCATTCTTGATCGGCTAAATATGGAAAGATCGGTAGCTTGCAACCGAAGCCCAAGTGCTAACACTTGCGTCGAGCAGGCGCTCGCAACCGTTGCGCAGAACACACCTGCCAGCTGGGGCTCCAACTCCCTACTTCCACTGCGCAACAGTTCACCGCCTATCGTTCGCGTGAAAGAGTCTGCGCTTAGGTACTGCACCGCTCGCCTCGCTCTGCTAACTGGCGGGTCAGCTACTGCACGAAAAAGGTCAGACAGCTCACCGCCACCGATAGTCAGCTCATGTGGAGACTTCGAGAACTGATCGTCAGCTCAGGCATACAGGCAGAGAGCTCACCAATCGCGGTGGTGATTATAGAGGAACCAGTACACGCAGTCAGGTTTCTATGGCTCAGGTGTTTGGCTGGGTATCAGCTGAAAGTCCACCCACGCAGCTCACCCTTGCTGGTCGTCAGCTCTTCACATCCGTTTGAGCTTACCTGTGCCTTGCCACATCACCGACCCCCAGCCTCTTGCATGTCTCAGGTGCTGAACCTCCCTCCACACTCTGTAGCACCACAAAGGCTGGTGCACCTGTATATCAGCTTCCTCCGGTCGGTTAGCTCACCCAACTGCTCGTCAGCTCCGCAAGCAAGCTCCACAACTGACGCTTTCGGTGACCTGGTGTCAGCTACCATAATCACCACAGCTTCTCATGTACACGCTTACTTGTTCGACTGCAAGTTAGCTCAAAACTCGAAGGGGGTGAGCTACGACTAAGGAGCTGTGATTACTGGTTGTCAGCTCGAGGACTCAAACGGAGCATACCTTGCCAACCCACCCCTGCGCCGGCTTCCACTACTCGCTACGCCCTTGCTCTGCCGCTGCAGACGGCATCTCAGCTTCACCTCTCGATAGCTGTTCACCGCCGCACCCACACTTGATCCTGTTGTGCCGAATTGGGGACTGCTATCAGCTATCAGGAGTGACGAACCAGCTCACCTCTTCGAGCGCAGGTGCTGGTCGTCAGCTTCTTATGCCTGGATCAGCTCACCAAGACCTGTTTTCAGCTCCTACCGCAAGGTTTACAGCAGCTCACCTCTGTTGCGCCTCAATCCTTGTACTGTACTGTATACTCAGCTGCATGGGACGTCCTCAAGCTCACGCTTGTGAATCTGCGGTCAGCGAATATCCGGATCCCAGCAGCTTACAAACCTGGGGCGGTATCACTGCTTGTCAGCTCTTGCAACAAGACGCCAAAGCTCACCACCGTCGTCGTCGCAAGCGTTTGCAAACCTGGCTTCCAGTCAGTACGTGCAGTCGTGAAGTGGGCGTTGCTGATCTTGGCCTTAGCCCTCCCTCACTAGCCTCATCGTCTCCCACTTTGATACCTCCCTTGCTGCTTAACCATTTTGACTTCGCAAAGGTTCGCAGACGCGTTGTGTTTACTGTCACTGTCGATGCACCATCGGCGCCGAAGGTGTTAGTAGTTCTGATATCAGCTTGACGCGAGGCAGACGTCGCAGCTTACCTCGAGAACGTCTCCGCGACGCGCACGAGGCCCCCCACGTCTGCTCGAGACCTCGACCAATTCCCTGCGTTTCAGCTTCGCCGCATGTACAGTAGTTAGCTACTCACCCTTGGTCCCTCAAGTAGTACAGCTGGGGACCTGCCATCAGCTATCGACGGCGAAGGAAGCTCACCCTCGCTTCCTTGAAGCTCGGGAGTCAGCTCAGCCAACATTCTTCAAGCTCACGATGCAGCATTCAACGGCAAATCAGCGGTCGTCTCTGAGATTCTGCAGTCAGCTCAACCCTCCCTCTCCTTGAGCTCACTCAACATCACGCCCTACGGCCCGCCTGGGTCTCAGCTCCGAACTTCGTGGACCAGCTTACCGCCTGGAATCAGCTACAGTCAACACCCCCTTCAGCTCACCCTTCCAACCTAGCTCAAACCGACAACGTGCCCAGCATGTCCCCGTAACGCTTCCGTCAGCTCCTTGCTATCGTGGCAGCTTACATTGCCAATCTGTCCGTGTCAGCTTGCACTCATGGGTTCGTATGCGGAGCTCACCGGCTGGAAGGCTATCCGTCAGCTCATTGAACCAAATGCGGCAGCTAACTGTCATCTGTGCTGTCAGCTGGATGAGGGGCTTTAGGAGCTCACGGTCATGTCTCCGCTGTCCACGTCAGCTGTTGCAAGTAACGGAAAGCTCACAGGGGAAAGAGACTGGGGTCAGCTGTCACCCACCATCTGGCAAGCAGGTCCTTCCACTCTACGTGCTTGATACACACCTGCGCCCGCCTCCGCCCCTCCTTCTGTGCACTGCCGATCAAACCGACTGCTGGTCAGCTTCTCACGACAGTGTGTAAGCTTACCGCCCACACTTTGACGAATTGACGTGGAGTCTACCAGCAGACGCAGCAGACGCAGCAGACGCAGCAGACGCAGCAGAGCGCAACCAATCGACTACACTTAGCTTTCGGAAGTGGATTTCCAAGCTCACCTCACCACGTCTGCAGGTCAGCTGCACGAGACTCTGCATAGCTCCCAAGCTGCATGTTAGCTCATTGACAGACAGTGAGCTCACTCTGGCGGTCAGCTTCTCAACTGCATAGCCCCAGCTCACATTCACTCCGGGGTCGTCATCGCTCAGGCTGATGGCTGGAATGTCAGCTCGATCACGGGGAAGGGAGCTCACAAAGACTTTTGTCAGCTCATCAAGAGGCGTTGAGCTCACTTCTGTCCGTCAGCTTTGGCTTGCATCGCCATAGCTCACCTATGAGGTAACGTTGTGGTCCAGTTCTGGAGTTCAGCTGTCCACATCGATCGCGCAGCTTACCCATCCATCCCGGCCAGTTTCACCCTTTGGATCTTTTCTGTTTAGCTCTCCGGCACGCTTGGAGCTCACCTTGCATGTTAGCTGTGTCGATCTGCATGGAGCTTACCATTCCACTCCCTCGCCACCCAGTGCTTCCCTTGACCAGTCGCAGATCTGGAAGGTCAGCTACCTCAAGGTCCAACCCTAGCCCACCTTTGTTGTCAGCTTCCATTCCCGTCAAAGCTTACCCTTTTTCTCATTACTTCAGAACGCATCTCCCTGCATTCTATGGTTGCTCTGATGTCTTGTCGTGGGTTGGGCGGTGTTGACAACGGCTTACAAGCTTACACGCCCTAGATCGTCCATTTCATCTGACCTTTGCCTCCACCTCCACATTTCGCCACCTTGCCTTCCTCGCCTTCCTCGATCACACGTTCAGACCGCACCGACCGCGCCTGTCTCAATGAGGTCAGTTGAGTCAACTCTCGCTGCGCTCCACACGCTTCGCGTGTTCCGCTCCGCTGCTGCGCAATGTATCATCCTGCATCTCCTACAGCAAGACGCTATCACAAGGGTCTCATGAAAAATGCAAGAGAGTTTGTTTTGGGTGGTTGCCTTTGGTACTCGAGGCGAGTGGGGAAAAATATAGTAGGAAAATAAGCATGACGCGTTTCGTTTCGTCTCGGGAAAAAGTGGGTTGTATACACAGTTAAAACGATGATGTAAATGGTAGTACTAGTAAGTAAAATGGTGATTGTTTTGGAGAGGTTGTCTATGCGGGTGGATTGTGATAGGGGTGCGCTGGGTGGCACTACGCTGCGCTTCGCGCCGCTTCGCTACGCCATGCTGACCTTCTGCGCATTGACGTAGGCGCTGTTGCGGGCGTGTAACCGCGCCGTGGCGGGGACGCCGACGCGCGGCGTGGACGTGCTCTGCGGTGCGCGCGCAACGAGTGGCGTAGGCGGCGAAATAACGAGACCCTTCTTCTCGCTGCTGCCGCCGTTCGAGTACTGCGTCGTCTGCCGGCGGGACGACGTGCTCGAGCTCAACAGGGACGTGCGGCCGTCGCGCTCGGTTTGCGACGATGTCGGCGGCGGAGGCGCACGACGCCGGCCCGCCAGGATCCAAGGGTGGCGCATCGCCGGCTGGGGCTTGAGGCGCTTGTCCGGGTCCCACGTGAGGCACTTGGAGATAAAGTCGACAAACTGCTCGTCGTTGCACTTGAGCACCGACTGGAGCGACTTGGTGCCCGGCCGCCGGCGCTTGCCCTTGGCGTTGACGAATGGCCGCGCGGCACCAGTGGCGTCGAAGAACAGCTTTCGGCGCGAAGCCTTCTGCACAATGTATGAGTCGGGCACACCGAGCACCTCCATGATGCAAGCGAGCTGCTCGTGCTCGTTCTCGCCAGGGAAGATTGGGTAGCCAGTGTAGAGCTCGGCGAGGATACAGCCGAGAGACCACATGTCGATTGCCATTGCGTAGTTCATGCCGAGAATGACTTCGGGCGAGCGGTAGAAGCGCGACTGGATGTACGTGTATACCTTCTCCGACTCGTGACACGAGGAACCAAAGTCGATGACCTTGATGCCGCTCTTGCTCGGGTGCCGCAGCAAAATGTTCTCTGGCTTCAGGTCGCAGTGCACAATGCGGTGCGAGCGCATGAGCACCAGCGACGACAGCATCTGCGTCGTGAAGCGGCGGATGAGCACCGTCGAGAAACCGTTGAACTGGTTCGCCTTGATGAGCTCGTACAGGTTGATGCTGAGCAGCTCGGTGACAATGCACAGGTGGCCACGGAAGTAGAAGTGGTCCGTCATCTTGACCATGTGATGCTTGTCCTCCGGGTCCCAGTCGACAATCTGCTGCAGAATCTTGATCTCAACGAGCGCCTGGGCGTGGAAGCGCTTCTTGTTGCGGATGATTTTGACAGCGACAGAACCACCAGTCTTGTGGTCACGGCAGTGCACAACCTGGCCGAAAGAGCCCTTGCCGAGCACACCCATGACCTCGTAGCGGTAGCAGAGGTGGTCGCCCTCGACAACAAGGTAGTCTCCGCGTTCGTCGTCGTAGCCGTGGTTGTAGACCTTGCCGTCGGCACCGACGGGGCGCTTGACGCCCGTGACCGTGTAGTAGATGTGGTCAAAGTCGAGGACCTCCTTGCGCTCATAGTCCGACAGGCTGCCGAGGTTTCGCGAGATGAACTGACGCTGCGTGAGCGCCTCGGCCGGCTGAATGTCCTCGGGGAAGCCTAACAGGTCGCTAAGATCGTCCTTCTTGCTGTGGCTGGCGGCAGCACGAGCCTTGCGGCGAACGACATACTGCGCCATCTCCGCGTCGGCCATCGTCTCGTCATCGTCGGTCGGGCTGTCGTGGCTGGACGTGTCGCCGGCAGCCAGCGAAGCTCGTCGTGATGCTACGGCGGACGAGGACAGAGACATTCTCGAGTGACCGGCAGAGATACCCTTGGTGTGGAACGACTTGGACGTCTTGATCGGCTGCTTCGCGCTGTTGTCGTCCGTGTTGTCCGTCTGGCTGCTCGTCGAACCTCGGCGGGTACCAGCAGGGCGAACCTTGGCGGCAGACGAGATCGTCATCGTGGTAGCCGATGAAGGCAATTGGGGAAGCGTACGACGGGAAGGCGTGATCATGTTGGACGAAGGAGCAATGGCTAAAGTCTCACGACGAGAAACGGGCGGCGCCGGGATACCAGAGACGCTGTGCTTCCTGGCAGACATGGGCGCAAGAAGATGCGATCGGTGAGCCGCAGACGAAGAACCGACCTGGAACGATTGGCGGGATCCTATGCTGCCAAAGTCTCCAGGAGACATGTCGTTGACGCTGGTGGACGATGGCAAGTGGCCGTTACCGGATGATGACAACATGTTTGCACTCCTGCTCGTGGCCATCCCTGAAGGAAGAGCCGGAGGGGGCATGCTGGTGTGTGGGCTGGTCATGTGTAACGCCTGCGTGTTTGGCGTCACCACCGAGGGCCTGGACGTCATGCGCGGGATCTTGGTGGGGGTCGCCGACGGCGGCGGGCGGTTGCCGTCCTTGCGGAGTGACGAAGCCGAGGAAGCGGTGTGCAGACCATGCTGGCTGCTGGCCATGGGAAGTCGCGTGCCCTTCACAGGTAACCCGTTAAGTATACCCGACTCTGAGCGCTGGTGCATGATGTTCGGCTGAACGTTCATTGAAGGGTTGCGCGACAGCGAGGCGTTGTTCTGGTCACCGCCAGACGACAGCGTTAAGCGGCGCGGACGACCGCCGCTGCGGCCAATCGAGCGAACCTTGGTCAAGGAGGGCTCCTTGGTGCGGGGCTCAACAGCAGACTTTGGTGGCTCGCCAGTGTCGATCTCTTCCTGAGGTGATAATTGGTTGTGCGAGATGCCGCGCTTGGACCCGCTGACACGCAGCATGGACGGTATGTGCATGCTGCTGAGCATGGACTTGCGGGCGCTGGACGGCGTTCGCTGGGCCATCGAGTTGGTTGACGTGGACGCCGAGGAAGCTTGAACCGATAACCGAGAGGCCTGGGCGTCGGGCGGGGAAGCGAGTTTCTGCGACAGCGAGGCGGATGAAGCGGATGAGCGACGGAAGAATGGGATGGAGGAAGGCGTGAGACGCTTAGACGCCGATCGGCTGGGCGGCGCCAGATTCGATGGAGGGGCGATCGGCGTCGTACTGTGGTTCGAACGAGCATCCGAGATGGTCGAGTGAACGTCGATCGAATCGCGGGTACGCGTGGGAACCAAGGGGCTCTCCTCTGGCCACTGCACGGCACGCGGCGGTGAGTCGCCAATGTCAAACGACGAGTTCGGAGACGACATGACGTCCTTCTCTTTGTTGTGCAGCCCCTTAAGGCTAAGTGCTGATGAGAAGGACCATTTTTTGCTCATGCTTCGACGCGCCGGAGTGTCGCGAGCCGAGCCGTCACTGAGCGTCAAGGACACGGGCGTCGGTACCTCGGGCGACTCCTTGTGTGCCTGAGGCGAAGGGAAGGTCGACGAGGGAGATCTCGGGGAAGCTGTGGACTCGACAGACTGAGCCGGCTGGGCCGATTCGGCCTGCAGAGGGACATACTGCATCGGCGGCGGCGCTTGCAAAGTCGGGCTGCCAGTCGGAGAAGACTCGGTGGTCGTGGGCAACGTCGTCGTGGAGCCGGTTTGCGGTAGGTGCGTTGCTGATCCTGAGGGAGGCACCTGGGTTGCAGCGCCGGCCGTGGCCAGTCCTGAACGCATGGACATGTAGCCACGAGGGAGGGGAGGAACAGGTGGAACAAAGCTGTCGCTCGTGCGATCGTCCAGATTTCCGTCCAAGGAAGAAATGTCGCTCCCCACACTCGGTCGGCGCGCTGCCTTCTCCGCTCGAATGTCCCGGAGGCTGGTCGGAGGCGTGCCCGAGCCACGCAGCGGAATGAGCGAATCACGAGACGTCGGCGTGCCAACCACGCTCGGCGACGATTCACGCTTCTCAAACGTCAACGGCGGGACGTCACTGCTGCCTGCGGTGTACGTCTCCCGTCGAGCGCGCGCGTGGGTCGCAGTGGCCGCTAAGTCGCTGTGGCTCGCCTCGAACCAGTTGCTCAGCGGTGACTCCTTCTCCCGGCTGCTGGTGACCTGTAAGCTCAGAGTGCTGTACTAGCTGGAGCTCTTGCGAATCGTCTCGGGCGGGGTGCCAGGGTGAGGCCTTGGAGTCGCAGCAGTATTAGTGGCCTGCTTCTTAGGCGTGGTGCCTAAGCCATCCAGCTTCCTCAAGGCTTCCACGGTGGCAGCGACCTCGCCAGACTTCATCGACTGCGCTCTCGACCGCGAGCGCGTCGACTCGGAACGCTGTAACGGCGGCTTGCTGTGGCCCGACACCGACCCGGGTGGTGTTCGCACGGTCGAGAGGTTCTGCCCAGAGGATGATCCACGCAGGAACTGGTTGATTGACGCCGTCGAGGGGCTGGGAGGAAGATGCGAAAAGTCCTTGGGGGCGATGTGACGGAGGATGTCGTGGTGCGGCGCACTAGGGCTTGGTGGCGCCCGACGCTTCGCCGTGGTCTGCGAGGAGATTGACGTTTCCCTATCCCGTCCACCTCCAGAAGGGGGTGTTTTCCGATCGCGCCAAGTGAAGGAAGGCGTCGTCGAGTCCGCCGAACCTGGAGGTGAAGCCCTGTAGCTGTTGATAGGTAACGGCGGAATCTCGACTGGCTTAGGCGGCGGTAATCCCTCCGCAGCCGCAGCTGCGAGCTGGCGGGATGCACGCCGAGCGTAGATGCGCTCTCGCGCACTGCCTGGCAATGGCGGTGACGTTGGTGAATCGAACGGCTTCGTCGGTAAGGGAGGAACGGCTGGGGGGTCGGTGAAGAGCTGGTGCGTTTGTCGGCGTTGCGACTTGGGCGGAAGAGGCGGCACAGACGCCAACGACAGTGCTTGCGCAGAATAGCTCTTCGGTGCCGGCGGAGCAGAGGCGCGGACATTAACCTCGCGCGGCGGAGACGTCGGAGCCGACAGTGATCCCGGAGGCTGTTGTTGAGCTTGCGATTGATTCAAGGGAGATAACGAGCCAGCGAGGCCGCCCGTCGAGTCAATCTGCGAGTCAAAGTTGAAGTCATTTAACGATGACAGCGAAAGCAGGGAATCCAGCGCTTTCACTCCAGCCTGCGTCGAGTTCCTCTTGGTGACGGGCGGGCGCTTCGGGGTCTCATGCGAGACAGAGCGGTGACGGGCACGAGCCTGTTCTCGTTCCCTACGCGTCTGCATGACGTCGTCGCTGATGTGCTCAACATGGTTGGGGTACGCGCTCGCTGGGCCAGCCAGCTGCTCGCCTGATGGGTCCCAAACATGCCGCCCCGGTGCCGAACCCACGAACAGACCAGACGCAGACTGAGGTAAAGGCGGTGCTAAGCTGAAGTCTCCCCCGTTTCCGCCAGACATGCTAGGCGTGCGGAGATGACGGGATGACGGACCCCATCGTGGGGTGGCGAGCTCGCCGACGCCAACGAGGCCACGACGATCAATGTTCGAGGGGTCAAGAGGATCGGGAGTTGTCGGCGTGAAGGTGGATCCCATGTCGCCTGGCGATAAACCGCCGTTCGCACCAGCACCCAGGTAGTACGAATCAATTCTGTAGATGTGTCAATATCTAGTGTCGACTGCCAGCGTGTTGAACTCACGATACTCGATCTCCATTCGTCGCCACAGACTCTCGCCGGTCGATCACAGACTGCCTGCGAGTATCGATGCCAACGCTGCTGGAGAGGCTCGATGGTAAGAGACCTTGAGGTGAGGAAGACGGCGGTAACTGATGCGCTGGAAACGGAATGGAATCTCTGCGTTCACGCCCTGGAACAGAACGGAGAACAGGACTCGGGGGCTTGTATCCTTCCTCGGAGGGCGCAGTCGGTAATGGTCGTGGGACGGGCTGGAGTGTCAGTTTCATCGCAACCCGCGGTTATAGCCTAGAAAACTCACCATGTCCATTGACTTTTGCCTGCCTGGGGCCCGCGGTGGCCGCGAAGGGTTCGACTGGAAGTCGAGCAGGGGCATCGTTGTGGAGGGCGGTTCCGTACGAGTGCTCAGGTCGAGGGCCGCGGGGGCGGGCGCTCGTCGCCCCTTCAGCCCAATCGTGCTAGACCCCATTGCCGACATTGACTGTGACGCAGACACCCGTTCTCGAGCGTACGCAGAGGGCGCGGACGCAGGCGAGCTGTATGCAGAGGTCGGGGGCGAGGTCGTGGAAGTGTTTGCCGAGAACGCATAGGGGTCCGACGCACGAGGAACAAGAGGCGGGCGTGAAACAGACGATTGGGCAGATGATGATGGTCCAGCCCAAGTGCGGTCTGAGCGCATCTGGGCACCGCCGCTGTTCATCTCTGTCGCCCCCTCCGAACCGCCAGTCGGGACGCGCGACGTTTGGTCATACAGGCCGAAGCTTCCCGCCGACGGCTGGCTCGATAAACGACTGGCAGGCGACGTGTGTCGAGACTGAGCAGCAACCATCTCAGGGCCGCCCGGGCTAGAGTTCCACGAAGCGCTGCCGGGAATAGAATGTTGGGAGTAGCCAGCGGCGACCGACGGTGTGTGGGAGGGCCCGGCGCTTGGCGGGGAGCCTCGCGCAGCGGGGTAGGTCATAACGCGTGTTGTATTTACTGGCGGTCTGTCATGGAGAGGGCTGGAGAGACAAGTCAGCGCGCGCCAAAGAAGCAAGGTGGTGAGGAGGTGTGGGATCGGCTTCCTGTGTCTTTCACGACGCAGCCAGCGGGCAAGGCAGATCTGGGCTGGGCCGAAGATTGTCGCGACACGCCGTTTCGGTGGGACGGGTGGGAGGTGACACCAGAGCAGTGTTTAAGAAGCAGAGATAGGGCGAGCTGGGAACAACAGAGATGAAAGCGATACGCACTGGAACCAAAGAGCTGGTGAATGGCGAGGCGCAGAGGGAAGAGAGTGCTTGGTGTGAGAACGCGTCTAGAGGCGGTGAATTTTAGGTCGAGTGTTTGAACAAAAGGGCGAGGGAGAGGGGGGGGGTATACTTGTCGTCAATGTACGTGGATGTTGGGACTTTGGGAGCGACGGCGTTGGGAGGGGTGGTATGTGGTCGCGCGTATGAGGAGTGAATGCAGTGGATGAGAGTGTGTGGGCGGAGAGGGCGGAGAGGGCACCTTGCGACGCGTGGTAGAGGCAAGCAAGGGATGGGACCCCAGGAGGGAGAGGACCAGAGTGCGAGTGATTGGACGAAGGGAAGGACGGTGGATGCGCTGATCGAGTGGGTTTGGATTTGGCTGGGCTGGGAGGGAGTGGGTGGGAAGCGACGGTCTGTAAGAGTTGGGCGGTGACTCTGGCGGGGACGGGGGTCGTGTGTGGAGGACGGGGGACGGAGAGGAGGGAGGAGGAGGACGTTGAGAGAGTCGAGGATGGGACGGAGGTTGTGCCGGTTTGCGGTGTCAATGTCGGATACTGTAGGAGGATGACTTGCAGCGTGTGTGGGTGGGTGCAGCTGGTGCAGGATAGCGCAGGACACGGTGAGAATGAGTGGTAGCAAAGGAGGGCTGCAGGCAGCGCACGCAGGCTCAGGCCCATCCAGCCCAGGTTCAGGCTCAGCTCTGACCGCGGTACGGCCCAGGTCCAGGGAACATGCCCAGGACGGCCAGGACACGACCACTGGTGGTGGACTACTACTCTCCTCCACTCTCAAGCGTTAGCCTAGGGTCTCGCTGCCCAGGACTCGCAAGGGTTCCAGCGCACCATCTCCTTCAGTATCCCTGTCTGCGCACATTGCATCCTCCATCCATCTCTTTCTCTCGCTCCGTCTCTCCACATTCGAATCTCGCTGCACAGGCGCGCATCGCTCGTGGCTGCATGGCTGTGTCCGCTGTGTGTATCCTCCACCGCGACGGTCCGTGGGCATGGGCGCTGGGCCGTTGGCACTCTCCACGCCCGTGTCCTTCAGTGGCCCAAGCCCTCTCGTGACGCATGTTCACCCGCAGTGTCAACGAGTATGCTTGCCGACCAACTCTCCGGAGGTCTGGACACTGAAGCGGCTCACGCAGCGGGTGCTCATGTCCGATTCGCAGATCATTCCATGCATTCGTTCGAGAGTTTGTTCGCTCTCTGGTGCTCGAGACGATGCCTGGACGACGACATGAAACACTAGATTACATCTGGCGCAACGTAATGCTGCCCCTGCCGCCGCCCTGGTCCAGCTCTCAAGGCTCCTTTCTCTCCAACTACCCACTATTGAGTCATCTCTCAATCCTCCCACTCACCCAGATCTCGACCACTTACAAACCAAAATCAAG
The DNA here is from genome assembly GCF_000293215.1 of Trichosporon asahii var. asahii CBS 2479. Classification (NCBI taxonomy): domain Eukaryota; kingdom Fungi; phylum Basidiomycota; class Tremellomycetes; order Trichosporonales; family Trichosporonaceae; genus Trichosporon; species Trichosporon asahii. The sequence continues at coordinate 489,618 of NW_014040850.1, forward strand.
CCATGAATCTGATCTGCCGCTTTCACTACTGTGGCAGCTGTGAGAACATGGGTATCTGTCCCACCCGCATTCATTCCTCGCTTCACTCATAGACACCGTTGGAGTGACTCCCGCTCTCTCTTTCGTGTTCATTCGGGCCCATAATCACACGATATCCGAGAGGCAGACAACGAGCACTTCAGAACGTGTGAAGTAAGCGGTGAGCCCCGTGCCATCATCTCCCTTTGACACTGAATCCCTGCCCTCCCTGAGTATGAACCTGAGAGCCGGACGACTCGAAAGGTCAAGATCATGCTCGTCCTGACCAGCTGAGACTTCTAACTCGTCCTGGCAACCCGGTCGCATGTGAGTTCATCAATCCATCGGACCACTTCCATCTACCGATCCCTGTCCTGCGGCCTCTCGTTGCCGACTATGCCCCGTCCGTCACCGAATCTCGGATCTCCGAGGCGCTCTTGGGTCGTTGTGATCGCAGTTCGGAAATCTCGTCAGCATCGCTTCCACCGCGACGTGCGACCCGTCCATGCCACGTACCAACCCCGGCCGGGTGCCTGTCTGTCTGCTCCTGCATGTGACTAACGCTATGCATAGAGTTGCCTGTGATTGTCACTTTGCAGCGTTCCAGTTACGACATTGCAGCTGCGATCACCCAGACCCCCGAGCGGTTCCTCCTGGGATGCTGCGGAGCGCCGGCGTCCGCTGCGTCGTCTACCCAACGACGCTTTGAAGACAGCGGCCCTCTGGGGACTGTATCGTACCTGGGGTCCGGGTCACTTGCTCATTTTATGAGTCAAACCTAAACAGTTGAGGAGCATATGGTGAATGGAGTGATGTTGAGTCTCCAATTGACCATGTCCGGGTGACTTTGCATTCATCGACTTCTCCCGGTGGCACTGTAAAGCATGCACGACTTCAAAGCTCAGACGACCTGACTCGTGCGAGCAGTGAGAGCGACCTCTCAGCTCTTTACCTATCCTTCATCTCGACACTCATCAACCCGCAACGAGCTCGCTTCTTCTCGTGTCCAGCGAGATGCCACTGCTCGTGACGGGTCAGTGACGCCGAACCCTCGTCTGCCTCTGGTGTTCTGCCCGCACTCCCTGATCTATGACCCCACGCCTCCCAAGCCTCTCACGCGTCTCAGGTCTTTCTCAGGGTCATGCATTCACGCGCGTCTCTTTTGCCTCCGCCCTCACCGCCACTGATGATTGCGTGGGTCCATGTCTAAGCGGAGATCTCTAACTACTCCGTGTCTCACACCCACGTGGCAGCCTCCTCATCATCATTACGTAACATCTTAACAACAACAAGTTCAGGCGCTAAGCCAAGTAAACAACAGAGGAACCGATCAGCTACATCATCCTGTCTCAAACTCCAACTTGCATCACCAGCACACATCGGCCCACACTCCTGTTCGCCTGTACACACTGAGCGGACGACTGATACCGGATCACACCTCGTTCCTTGCCCGCCGTTGTCGACACCCACTCGCTCGTGATACCAGATCCACCCTGACTCCACCTGGGCCGCTGCCCCCCGCCGAAACCGACATGCCCGCCCCGGCAGCTATCGAGTCGCCGGCTCCGGCCCGCTACACAGTGCACGGCGACGATGACTCCATGGGCGACCACGCCGTAGCCGACGTGACCTTCTCGGACCTCGGGTTCTCGTCCTCGGACGACGAGGCCGGTGTCTTCTTCGGCACCCCGAAGGCGATCGAGCGCAAGATTGTGGCTTCCCTGTCCAAGACGATCCCACCTTCTCCGGCATCCCGAGATCTTGCTCTGACAGCTGCATCTGGATCGTCCCCCTCTCGCTCCCCGGCCGTGAAGCGGGTGAAGAAGCGGGACTCGCGCGAGTTCCTGCGCCGCAAGACGCTTCTTCTGGCGCACCCCGAGGTGTCGCCGGCGGAGAAGGTGTGGGAGGGCAACTTTTACGAGAAGGATCCGCCAACAACAGAGGAACAGGCTTCTCCCAGCTCGGAGGGCAGTAATCACCAGTCGCCCAATATTCTGGACATGACGACATCGCTGATCACAACGGCGGATGTCTCGCCAGCCTCATCCAGCTCAAGCCTGGACCTAGACATCTTCAACAAGAGTGATACCTCCTTAGAATCTGACTTTGACAAGGAGAACACCGACATTCCAGAACCGCTAGACTATACACCCGAACCAGAGTATATCCCCGATGAGCCCGAGCCGACCGCCGCTCTCACGCTTGGCATGCGGGAAGCCCAGCTTATCGACCTGGGTGAGAAGCTACAGTGGGGTCCGAATTAGCTGACATCATCAGACTCTTCACTGCAGCTCGATCTTGGAGGACTCAATATTCTGGACGTCGACGACCCCGAGGTCGGTCATGACCTTCGGCCGATGGAGTCGACTGCAGACCTTCTCGGAAGTAGCGACTCGGAGAGTGGTGACAGCAGCTTCCGGTCGACTACCTCGCCGATGTCCTCGGGTGCTATCGAGACCTCGCTGCAAACGCCAGCGCCGGTCGATGTGTCACAGGAGCCGGAGGAACCGGCAACGCTCCCTGACAGTGCCGAGGCTGTGGCCGCCCTTGTCAATCTCGTTGAACCTGCTGTTGAGGAGCAGAACAAGCCGCTCTCCGAATTAGCGACCCCTTTAAAGGCTCTGGGAACATTAGAGGTTGAGGATCTGCGCCGCTCGACACTGAAGCCGGGCCCTCGAGCACTTGCGCGAGTGTCGGACGCTTCCATCGTCGGCTCTGAGACATCCTTCGCTTCAGACCTTGACTCACCGAAAGCGCGTGGCCCGGTGCAAATTCCAGTCTTCTCTGTTCCCTCACCAAAACACACCCCAGTTCGTGGCTTAGCGCCTTCCAGCCACGACACGTTCTCGGTGCCAGAGCACTCCAACGATTTTGCCCTTCCCTCGATCGACAGCCCGGTACCGTCCCCGAAACCGAGACAGAAGCCTGTCCCGATCGCTGTGATCACCCCCGAGGCTCGGCAACGAGTGTATGAGGCGCTTCCGCCGAGTCAGAGACCGAGCCGCATATTGAAGTCGAGTCATATCCGCACTTCGTCCAAGTCGGAGAACCGTCCGCCGACGCCCACGAAGGAAGAGGTTGAGACGAAGGAGCGCGCCCAGATCATCCGCAGCGAGCTCGATACAATCTTCAAGGCGAAGTGTGCCGGATTCGGCTTACCGCGGCCTCAGAATGCTTCGACGTCAATGGCGAGTAGCACTACAATCGCTGCGACGCCGCGAAGACCGGTCCAGGAGCCCGTCAAGGGTCTGGCGGAGGCGACCAAGGTGTCCCCGTCGAAGAAGGTGGTTAAGAAGGCACTTACGACTTCGGGCTTACCTCGGCCAACGTCGGCGATCCCGACCGCTAAGAGACGGCCGGAATCGAGCTTGTCCCGGCCGACGGCGTCGACGGCCGCTAAGATCGCCCCGACTGCCCGGCCACCGCTTGCCGCTGCGAGGAGAACTGCGACAACTGTGCCTTCCCGAACCACCGTGCCCGTCACGGCAGTCGGCAGGTCCTCCGTTATGGTGCCTGTCCGCCCTGCCGAGACGCCCGTTCGGATGAAGCACGCCTACGAGCAGCCTGCGTCTGTCCGGACACGGCCACTCGCTGTCGGTGTCGGTACTCGTCCGACTCTCGGCCCTGCAGCGCGCCTGGTTCGTGACCCAACGTCCGGTGGCCTCGTCTACGCTACGAGCGGCGGGCAGTCGTTCAGTGCCGAGTTCTCCGTTGCCCCTCCCCGGTCGCCGGTGGCGCAGTTCGCTCCCCGCTCCCCCGCTGCTCATTTCACGCCCCGATCACCTGGCTTTTCGCTTGGGCGACCGACACGCCCCGGAGTTGGACCAACACCAACACCGCAACGCAACTTCCGTCTCGGAACCGCAAGTCGCACAGGAACGCTGATGGGAGCCCGGCGACAGCCGTCCCCGACGAAGAGCTCGAGTGTGCCGACTCTGCTCGTGCAGAGGGATTCGGATGACCCTTCTGAGGGATCGGACTCGGGTTCTGCCTCGGGCTCTAAGGACGCGCCGAAGGAGACCCAGGCTGCAAACGATACGCCCAAGGATCAGTCAACAGAAGCACCTGAATCTGCGGAAACGTCTGACGAGACCGTGCCTGCACCCGAATCTGCCCCTGGACACACAGACACAGAGCCCAACGGTTCGTCCAGCGAGCCCAACGGACATGCCGAGACGAAGCCCTCCGAGCCTGAGCCCGAGAAGCAGAAGGAGAAGACGCCCTCGCCTCCTGCCCAGCCAGCTCCCGAGCCTTCGACGCCCGTCTCCGCCTCTGGCCGACCACGCCGCACCCCGAAGCCCGTGGACCGGCTAGTCCAGGCTCCCGTTCCGACCAAGGCAGCCGTTACTCCCTCGATCGCCCCCGGTCTCTCAGAAAAGGAGCTCAAGACGCAAACACAGCGGAACACGATGCGGAACCAGGTCTACTTCTGCGCGATCGACAGGCAGATCGTGCGCGTGCCCGGCCCCCGCCCCCCGAGTCCGACGGGTAGTATCCGCACCCTGGCCGAGAAGGAGGAGGAGGAGCAGAAGGCCGAGCGGGACGCAAGGGCGAGGCGACGAAACAGGGGCAGCGGCGACCCGAGCTCGGCGACCCGAGCTCGTCCGACGACGAGCCCCCCGTCATCGAGAAGGTCACGGTCGACTCGGCACCAGGCGACGAGGAGGGGGAGACGTGGAAGACCCCCGCTAAAAAGCGGAAACGCATCACCTCAGACGAAGAGGACAACACGCGCAACGTGAGGTGGGACAGGGCGCTGACCGTCTTCCGCGGCGGGCTGGGGGAGGCGCCGCGACTCCGAGCCCGATCAACAGAAGAGGGACATGACAGCCTCGACACGCGCCGGACGGCTAGTGAGGAGCCGGCCCGCAGTGCGCTCAAGGCCGGAGCCCAGATCCAGCTGGATCGGAACGGGAACGCGGTCGACCGGCCCGTCGAAAAGCTCAAAAGGCAGAAGATCACGGTCACGGCGGTGTTTTACGATGGCGAGGAGCCGGTGCCTGAGCCGGCGAAGAATACGCGGAGTAAGAAGAAGAAGAATGCGTGAGCACGCTGCGAGCGAAGCTAGTGCGGCGGGCGCAGAAAACGTGTGCATAGACCTGACGTAGGAGTGGAGTAGGAGTGTAACACTTGGAATTGTACGAGTAGTTTTAATGCGATCAGAATTCTTGCTACTTCCTCCACGCAGTCAATGGGCATGTGTAACGTCAGCCTTCCGTTTGTCATCTGACGCAAACAGATCGATGGAGAGATCGCAGTGTGGAGTGTCACGTATACCAGTAAATGGGGCGGGTCTGTCCGCTATATCCACTACGCTGTGACTGTGATTGCGATCCATGGCTAAGAGCTCCAAGCCATCGCATGGCAATCCGGCGTGCAGCCATGCAGCCACCACAGATTCAGGTTCGCCACCGCAGCAAAACCAGTGTTTGCCACCCTAATTCTGTAACGGGTTCCCCGTGCCTGGACATGCCACCTCAGCAAGGTGAAACGGGTAACTTTGGCCCGCACTGCTTGTCTTCCTCCAACGCAACGTCAACGTCGCAGTTGACGGCGCCTTACTTCCTCTCTTCCCTTCATACTCTACACACTACATTGCACTCTTAAATCTCGACTCGACTCACGATTCGATTTCCTGCATGCGTCTATCTTGCTAAGGACACTCGCCTGCCTGCCCCCGCGAATCCGACACGACGCGACCCGTTCGCCGCCGCTCCCCGACTCAGCCTCGGCAGCTCGCAAGTTCGCCCCGCGCACCGACCACCTTCTCTCCGGCTTGTTACGAGACGACACGACTGCTTCGCTCTACGCACACGACGCCGATTTCGTTCGACGGCATACCGCCAGCTACGCCAGCTACGCTAGCCAGCTCGCTCCGGTCGCAGGCTAAGCCATGGGCATCCCCGTCGCGGCGGCCATTGTGGTCGGCTTGACGTGTTCTTTCATCCAGTCGCTTGGTACGTCCCTCAGCCACCACCCAGTTGCTTCGTCGTTGAATGTCTAAACTGACCTTTCAGGCCTCACGATCCAGCGCAAGTCACATGTGCAGGACGAGCTGAAGCCGCCCGAGGAGCGCGTGCGCGCTCTCCGTCGCCCGCTCTGGATCATCGGTTTCCTCGTCTACATCAGCTCGAACGTCTTTGGGTCCGTGTTCCAGATCGGCGCGCTACCTATCGTCGTGCTCGCGCCGCTCGGCGGAGTGTCCCTGCTCTGGAACTCTCTGCTTGCGCACTTCCTCCTTGGCGAAGGCTTCTCCAACGCCATGATGGCCGGCACGGTACTCATCGCCACTGGCGCCGTGCTCATTGCCGTATTCGGCGTTGTGCCCGACGAGAACCACAGTCTGGACGATTTGCTCCGGCTCTGGGCGCGCGAGCCGTTTGTGGTGTTCTTCACCCTCGTTTGTCTCGCTGTCACGGTCACGCTGGTTTCCGCGCATGTCGTCGCGTGGCGCACGAGAGATAGGGGCATCAAGCTCGCCGTCGAGAGCGATACGACCGAGCCCCTCATCCCGCTCGCGAGGGGGGGCGAGGCGCCGGTGCAGAAGGCGGTGCACTTTACGACCCCGACCGAGGAGCGCGTGAACCGCACACGTACGCTGGTCGGACTCGCCTTCGCCGCTGCGTCGGGTACTCTCTCGGGCCTCTGCCTCGTGCTCGCCAAGGCCGCCGTCGAGCTCGTCATCACTACCATCGAGTACTGGCGCACGGGCAAGGGATCCAACGAGTTCACGCGTCCGCAGACGTGGTTCCTCGTTCTCGGCTTGGCCAATGCTGCAGTCCTGCAGCTCGTGTACCTCAACTACTCTCTGACGTTTGCCTCGCCCGCACTAGTCTGTCCGCTGGCGTTCTGCTTCTACAACCTCGCATCAATCTTCGACGGCCTCGTGTTCTACGACCAATTCGGGCGGCTGTCGGCACACCAAATCGTCCTGGTCACTCTGGGAACCGCCGTGCTCTTAGTGGGCGTGTGGGCCGTATCCAACGCGCAGCCCGAGGGCGTCGAAGTGGGCACCTTTGCAGACGAGTGGGAGGAGGAGGCGCTCTGCGACGAGCCCGAGTGCACAGAACACGAAGAGCTCGTCCGCTCCCCCGAAACCTATGCCTATGACCCGCCGCCGTCGCCCACGCACCGCCGCCGGTCGCGCTACGGTACGCTGCATGAGTATCAGCGCGCGCCGGCCGGATTCGCGTTTGGTATCGGCGCCGCGTCCCCCGGTTTCGCGCTGCGCTCCAACTCGCTCTCGGGGGGCGAGGGCGTACAGCTGCGCAGGGCTCGGAGCCAGTCTGAGGGGCCGGAGGGACACGCCGCACACGCCGCGAGTCCCCTGTCGCCGAGGGGCGCCTCGGCGGCTGCGTCAGCGGCCGCTATTGCCGCGTCCGCTGCTGCTGCCTCAGCCGTAAGAGCAGGAGCGGTGGGAGAGGGAGTGGCGCAAGAGCCGCACCCGACGGAACAGGAACCGAGAACGCGGCACACGCGCGAACCGAGCGCGCATGGAGATGAAGTGCAGCCGTCTCCCGGGTGGAAACTGAGGCTGCCGTGGAAGAAGATCAGGCTGTAGAGAATAGATGTTGTATGATTATGCGTCGTGTATCTTGCACTGTGGAGTGGGCGAGCGGAGCGAGCGGCAGACTGACGTTTACTGATCCCCTGACTCACTCGGCGGCAAACTTCAGTATCCGCGACTTGGGTGGAGGCGAGGAAGGTGATCTGGGCGGACCAGAGGATCAGCGACGGAAGCGGGCGCAAGAACCAGTGCGTGTCCACTCAACCTCACATGCTTCGCAGTAGCGCAAGTCAACACCATCTCTTTCTCCATACCACTTGGGTAAGCTGTTATTCCTCTCCATAGCTGACGCCCAGCTTCCCAGATGTGAGCTGGCAGATGGGTCCCACGGCCCACGAGCTGATCCCGGCGCCCAGGCTCCCAGACGTGAGCTGGCGAACAGGTGGCATTAAGCTGACCCCAGATCCGGTGGATGGGCAAGGTGTGCCCGGGTGGAGGGAACGGGTAGGGCGGTGGCAGGCGTGAGCTGTTATGTTCCCCGCATGATAGCTGACACACCCAGGTATCGTGAGCTATCGTCTTCGGGTACAAGCTGACCGGCAGCACAAGAAGATGTCGCGCGTAAGCTGTGAGTTGTGCCTGGGTAGCTGACGCCAGACGCCGTCTGTTCAAACACTGGTAAGCTATCGAGCTCTCTCGGGTTGTGGGTAGCTATCGGCCTCCAGTTTTCGAAAGCTTACCGCAGAGTCCTAAATTGTGGTCAGTAGGATGGGTTTGGAGGGAGCTGGCCGAGTAGCCTTGTTTGTCTTTGTGAGCTAGCTGATCCCAGTCGCAAGCTGACCTTTCCAGAGATCGTGAGCCGTACAGCCTATTGCGAGCTGACAGGCAGGAAGGAGATGTGGCGGGTGAGCTGCGATGGTCTTTTGAGTTAGCTAACGCCAGGCGCCATCTATTTAGATACCGGTGGGTTACAGGACTCCCTGGTGAGGGTCTGCTATCAACCTCGTTCGGGTTAGCTGACCTCAGATTTCGGACCCGGCAGGTGTTCTGAGTCTGGAGGGAGCGGGCGGAGTAGCTCTGGTGGTGAGCGAGCTGCTGATCCCATATTTCGCAAGCTAACACATGCAGGAGTCGTGAGCTATACAGCCTTTTCGAGCTGACATGCAGGGAGAGATGTGGCGGGGTGAGCTGCAACTTGTGCCGAAAGCTGACGCCAGCCGCCAACTTACCAGTCATCGGTGGGTTAGGACTCTCTATCGATTGTGGGTAGCTAGCGGCCTTGTCTGACCAGAGCTGACATCCAGCCCGGGTTTGAGCATAAGTGTGAGCTCTCACCTTCGCGACTAGCTGACTCCAGACATCTAACGTGAACTACGCAGAGGACTAGGGAGCTGACATCCCAGTCTCAGTGGTGAGCTAACAAGACTACCGGCTAGCTGACCTTGCCCAGATCTCGTGAGCTGTGTCTCTTCCGTAAGCTGACTGGCAGGAAGGGGAGATGTCGCTGGTTGCGCTACATTGCCTGGCAGGAGAGATGACATCAGATGAGAGTCGGTGAGTCGGTGAGCTTCCCCGATCTCCGTTATAGCTGATAGTCAGTCCTACCTCGATCTCAGCCTCTGGATGAACATCGGGATCATGTTCCATGTGAGCTGCTACCTCAGATCGTAGCTGACTCCAAGCTTTCACGGTGAGCTCCACTAGGGATGAGAAGCCGACACCCCAGTCCCTTAGGGTGCTATGGTTTTTGCCAGCAGCTGACGGGCGCAGATATAGTGAGCTAGGGTTGCTGCACCTGAGCTGATACCCAGAGATGGGGAGAAACAGTGCAAGGTGAGCTGCCGTGGCTGCCGCGAAAGCTGACTTCAGACTCTGTGAACTTCCATTGAGCGCTCGTGAGCTGACAAACCAGCCCTGCGGTGCTGAAGCGCGAGATCCAGTTTGGTGGAGCGGCTATTCTGTGAGCTCGGCACTCACCGCAACGATAGCTAACGATCAGTTCCATGGTTTTTGCCAGCTGACAATGAGTGGCACTGTGCGTGGGTGAGCTGTGGGGCGTTTGCTGAAAGCTGACTTCAGAAACTGAGGTGAGCTTCTCCGACGACTCCAAGCTGACAGGCCAGCTTTATCCGTAAGCTGTGGACTTGTCTTCTAGCTGACATATGCAGAGATAGTGAGCCAGCCATAGGCAGCTGTAGCTGACAGGCAGGAATAGCAGATGCTGCCGAGCGTGCTAAGCGAACTGAGGAGTCTGCGGCCAATCCTCTGCACGCGGTATCGGTGAGCTGTGCGACCAGCAGAGCCGACAGACCAGCTGAGACTCTGGTGAGCTCCAGAGATCTCGGTTAGCTGACCTGCCCAGTTGTACTGTAGGTACGTGAGCTGTAACCATCTTCCCCGTTTAGCTAACTGGCAGAGACGTTCGGTGTTGCGGAGTGAGCTGCCTGATTCACGCCATGGCTGACTTCAGCAGGGGTGAGCTATGCCGCGGCGTTGAAGATGATTCTCCAGCGCGAGCCTAAGGTGCGATGGAGAATCCACAGGAAGATGTTGATCGGCCCAAGTGTAAGCCACGCAGCTCCACCGACCCACGGCTGACAACCTTCGGGTCCTTGATGAAGGGGTGAGCTTTCGGGTGAGCCCTTTGGGGTGAGCTGATTTGAACGCTGGAAGCTGATAAACCAGTTGAGATGGTGCGCTGGCTAGTTGACAGCAGAATGGCTCCACATAAGTTCGTTGTCTCTGTCCAGAACTTAGGTCATTGTTAGACGTTGGTGAGCTGCGAGATCTGTGGGGGAGCTGACGGTTCAGCGCAGACTAGTCTCTGCAAGGACCTGGAGGTTGGCCAACTTCTGGCTCTCGATTTCTCCGACTGAGCTCACTGCCAGTCCTGTCCTTTCAGTGAGCTCAGCAGACATGAACGCGGCAAACAGCGGCCGTCGGCGAAGTGAGCTAGAAGGCCATGGCTGAGGTGAACTTAGCCACAATTAGTTGTGTTTACCCCTCTGAAGCTGACGTCAGGAGCCGAGACGAGTGAGTGAACTGTCGCTCCACGTGTGTCTAGTTGATATCATGCAACTAACGCGTTGCATGTCCATCTGCGCCATGACCAGCAAGCTGATCGAAAAAGAGTCCAAGCTAACGACAGGACCGCGTGAATGTGAGCTGCAAAGAGGATCTCTGAGTTGACCGACCGACTGGTACGAGTAACATATACGGTAGACACTGTCCGCTATGCCGCCTAGGCTGGCCTTAGATCCCGCACGCATCAGTGGAAGCGTCCTTCGTTAAGAGAAACTGTTTTCGGCTCCTCGCAAAGTCAACCGCCCCAACCCAGTCAGCTGACCGGGACCTCCGGGCCGATCGAGCAGTGTGGTGAACAGCTGAGATTACATGTCCTTGAGCTGACAGTAATCAGGCAGATCCAGTGTGGGGACTATTGGGCTGGTGTTTGATAGCAGATGTCCGACAGGGGCGCAGGGTAGGCTATGATAGCATTTCAAGCTGACACTCAGATGATCGGAGCCGCATTCTTTCGGCCGACTTCGGCGTTACATGAGATCGCTGCAACCCTAATCTGTCGGCCACGCCGAAGACTGTGAGCTGTGAGCTGTGAGCATCGAATCGAAAGCTGATGTCAGATCACAACGCGCGGGAGATATCAGTAAGCTGCCCGAAGGAAGACGATGAAAGCTGACCGCAGGGCCCAGTGAACCGCTGAGGGTCTCGCTTTGACGGGCTATAGCTGTCTCGTAATTCGAATCGCATCCACGCGCAGCCCCTTGGCTCTTTCACCAATATGGCTGTGAACCTTGACGGAGGCGACGGCGCGGCCCTGGGTCGTAAGTGGAGCACACTGCCCCATAAGCTGTTGACGTTCGACCTGCAAGCTGACATCAGACGGCTGAGAGAATTATGCTTTGTGCTGCGCAGTGTCTGCAGGTCCCCAGGCGTGAATGATGGACGTCGTGCGCCAAGTCAGTGTTGCCATAGTATTTACCGACTCATGTACTTCAGATTGTCATACTGCTACAACTGTTAGTCCTTCACCCTCGCACTAGCCGATCAGATTGCCCAGACCGCGCTCATACGCGCCCAGAATTGCGGCGCACGCCTCGTCCACGATGCGCGTAACTTCGTCCTGCCCCTCGCCGGGCTCGAGAAGGGTGATGCTCTTGTCCTTCAGGGGTCCGTCGGGGGAGGGGTCGAACACGGTCTCGTGCGCCTTGATGTACGCCGGCCAGACGGACGTTGTCAAAGTACTCCGGCGGGTCGACCCAGGTTGCGCCCGTCTCGGCGTCCTTAGCATCTGATGTTAGCTCGGCAACGACACATGGGAAGCTGAGAAGCCCGTAGAGTACGATCACTCAGGCACTCCGAAGCCAAACACTCACTTTGGAGGACGTACTGCCTTCCTTCTCTGCGCTTCTTGAGCGTCTCGCGGGGCACGCGCAGGAGCAGCTTGACGTCGAGGTTGTCCTGCACCTCGGTGTCGTAGTACAGCATGAACCCATCAACGAGGACATAGGTCAAGCGCTCTCCTTTCTGTGCGGCATGCTTCTGGATTTTGGCAAACTCCCTGCGCAAGCGAATCGTCGCGTCCTCGTCAACGCCGACCTCCACCGCATCGTTCAAATGCTGGTATGACTTGTAGCCATCCTCGAAGCGGCCATTACTGCGAACGTGACGGAGAACGGAGCGCATGCGCGCCCAGTCGATTGCGGTCGGCGGGTCGTCCCAGTCCTGCACCTTGTGCACTGGGTGAATCGGGATGTCCTCTTGCGCGGGGGCAAAGTCGTCCTGGTGGACCGCGAAGGAAGGGGCGAGACGGTGCAGATGCGTCGTCAGGAGTGACTTGCCCGAGCAACTCGGGCCGCTGGGCGTCAGCTGGGAGTAACTGGACAGCTTACCCTACGCCGACCATGATGACTCTGTTTTTCATTTTGAGTGGATTGGAAGGGAGTCGTTTGGTGTGCGGATGAGAGATCGTGTGCTCGCCTTCCTTCGCGTTCCCTCGCTCTTCGTTATCTCGGCTGTCGGTCGCCAACGTCATTCAGTGGTGGGCCCCTTCTTGCCCCGGACTGTCTCGGGTGATCGGGCGGAGTTATAAAGGATGTCCGCTAGACCACGTGCCAGCACTCACATGATGTCTTGAAACTCTGTTCAATGCGCTGCGCGCACTTTTCTTGACTCGGCAGCCTCGATCAGGCGTGCACAAACACCTTTCAAAACCTCATCCTCGAGTCAATCGTCGCGGCGAACAAAACGACCCTCAGGGCCACCGTCTCGACCATTCCACGTCTGTCTCCCCTCCGACAGTTAATCGGCTGCATCCCCCGCGCCACCACTCCGCTCGTCGCTACCACCCCCCGACTGGCGATCCCCCGACCTTCCCTTATCACTCCTTCCTTCCACCCCATCGCCCGCTCCCTCGCCACTGCGATTTCCCTCACCATGGCGACCATTCCCGAGAAGCACCAGCTCCCTGAGCTCCCCGTCTTCCCCGGCTCGGACTACGAGCGCGAGCCGATTCAGCGCTTCCGTGCTGCTGCCGCCGTCCAGATCGGCGAGGCCTGGGGAGAGGACCCGGCCAAGCTGTTCGCCGGCGTCGACACCGGCAAGCGTGGATACGACCTCGCCCTCGCCATTCCCCGGTTTAAGAAGGGCAAGCCCGACGAGTGGGGCAAGAAGGTCGTCGAGGCCTTCAAGCCCGGACCTTACCTCGCCTCGGTGCAGCACGAGGGCGCGTTCCTGACGTTTGAGATGAACAAGCAGAACTTTGCTTTCGCCATGCTGAACACGATCAACGAGATGGGCAAGCGCGCGGACGCGCACCCCGAGTCCAAGACGGAGGCGTACGGTACCTCGACGGCTGAGAAGGGCAAGAAGTTCGTTTGCGACTTCTCCTCGCCCAACATCGCCAAGCCGTTCCACGCCGGCCACCTGCGTTCGACTATTATCGGCGCCGTCATCTGTAACCTCCACGAGGCCATGGGATGGGACGTTGTCCGTCTCAACTACCTTGGTGACTGGGGAACGCAGTACGGTCTCCTGTCGATCGGTTTCGACCGCTACGGAGATGAGGAGAAGCTCGCCGCCGACCCAATCCGCCACCTGTTCGAGGTCTACGTCAAGGTCAACCAGGACAACGACGCCGACAAGGCCAAGTTCAACGCTGGCGAGATCACGGACCCCGAGTCGACGACGCACGCGCAGGCCAAGAAGGTGTTCAAGGCCATGGAGGACGGTGACCCCAAGGCTCTGGCTCAGTGGAGCCGCTTCCGTGACCTCTCGATCAAGAAGCTCAAGGAGACCTACAAGGACCTGAACGTCGAGTTTGACAACTTCTGGGGAGAGTCCAAGGTTAAGCCCGAGAGCATGCAGCGCGCGATCGACATCTGTCAGGAGAAGGGCCTCACGTGCGAGGACCGGGGGGCGCTCCTTGTCGACCTGAAGAAGTGGAAGATGGACCGCGCCATCATCCGCAAGGCGGACGGCACGACGATCTACCTCACCCGTGATCTTGGTGGTGCCCACGACAAGTACGAGATGTACAACTTCGACAAGCACACCATTGTCACTGCTGCCGCTCAGCAGCTCCACTTCAAGCAGATGAACAAGACGCTCGAGCTCATGGGCGAGCCGACGGCGGGCAAGATCAACCACGTTTCGTTCGGTACCGTTCACGGCATGTCGACCCGTAAGGGTACCGTCGTCTTCCTCGACGACATCCTGACTGAGGCCAAGGAGGTCATGCACCAGACGATGCGCTCCAACGAGGCCAAGTACGCGCAGATCGAGGACCCGGAGGAGACCGCCCGCATCATCGGCTCCACCGCCGTCAAGATCCAGGATCTGACTGGCAAGCGTATCAACGACTACACCTTCGACATCAAGCGCTGCACGTCGTTTGAGGGCGACTTCGGACCCTTCATCCAGTACTCGCACGTGCGTCTGTGCTCCGTCGAGCGCAAGAACCCCAACGTCGCTGTTCGCGAGTTTGCCTCGGACATCGACGTCTCCGTCCTTGACCAGCCCAAGATCCACGAGATTCTCTACAACCTCGCCCTCTACCCCGACGTCGTCAAGAGCGCGTACAAGTTCGACGAGCCCTCCACCATTGTCACCTGGTGCTTCAAGATCTCCCATCTTGTCGGCTCCGCTTGGGAGAACGTCAAGGTCTCCGGTGCTGAGCAGAAGGAGGCCGAGGCCCGTCTCTTCCTCTACACCCAGATCCGCCGCGTCCTCAACCACGCCATGCGCCTTCTCTCCCTCACCCCGATCGAGCGTATGTAACGTGCTCTTGGGAATATCATATGCATTAGATAGTGAATCACTAAGACCGGAGGGCGAAGAATGAGTGAGCAGCAGCAACGGAACACTAACGGCACGTCGGAACTAACATTCCGTGTCGGCATGTTTGGTCGGCGTTGACCGAGATCGGCGTCCACCTGCCCAACCTCCACTTGACCCGCCCACAAAGTCTGTGCTTGTTGTTGTTCACTCACCACCAACTGCCGACAATGCGGATTCTCAGCACGGCAGACGTCGAGACGATCCTTCCCACGCTCTCCCCCTCGGACCTGCTTGCCACTCAAGCTCACGTCTTCAAGCTCTTCTCCGCTCCTCCCTCTTCCGATGCCAACTCAACCTCGACACTGCCAGTCCACGCCAAGGGACAGATCGACCCCGTCCAGCTACCTCCGCGCATGGCGACTTTCTCTCCGGAAGGAAGAACGCTGTACATGCCCTCCTACGTGGACGGTCTGGGCAGTGGCGTGAAAGTCCTCACACGGACAGCAGGGGGAATGAAGACGAACATGATGCTCATCGCGCCTGAGGGAGGCGTCGAGGCCGTCGTGGAGTCTAAGGCTCTAACAGCAGTGCGGAATGCCGCTGGTATGTCCGATGGGTAGGAATATGGAGGGCTGACAACAGGCAGCGCACTCTTCTTGCAAGCTATCGGAGCGAAACCGCGGAAGGCAGTAATCTTCGGGGCGGGTGACCAGGCTCGGGCTCATTTGAAACTGCTCAAGCAGCTCTGGCCGGAGCTGGAACGGACTGTGGTGGTCCGCCGAGATCCGGCGATGCCGATACCGACTGACCTTGCTGAGAGGGTGCTCCTCAACTCGGACGCGGGAGTAGCGCAGGCGCTGAAGGAGGCAGACGCTGTCGTAACGGCTACCCCGGCGACGGAACCGCTGTTCCCCGAGAACGCACTGAGACCTGGGACGGCTGTCGTGCTGCTCGGCTCGAGTCGGCCGGACATGTGCGAGGTGCCGCCCTTGCTTCTCCGGACTGCCAGGGTTGTGGTGGACTCGAAAGAGGCATGCCTGAGGGAAGCAGGGGAGGTTATCCAGGCTGGTCTCACGGGTGATGACTTGACTGAGCTCGGGACGTTGCTGGCATCCGATGGCGGGAGGGGGAGCGAGGAGGGAGAAATCACTGTGTTCAAGTCCGTCGGACTTGGAATGCAAGATTTGGCTATCAACCGACTCGTCCTCCAGAGAGCGGAGGAGATGGACGTTGGAACAGTTGTATAGCAGCCCGAGCAAGGGAGATGGAACGGACCGCAGCGCCGGATTCGCACTAGATACCGAGCCCCGATCAGCGTTACAACTGGGATGGACGATCGAGATTTCAGCGCTGCATGCCGAGACACAGCACCAGGCTGTTAGCGTGACTGATCGCGGGCTCCGAGGATACACGTTGCAATCGGGGTATGGGTCACGAAAGGTTGTCTCAAGATGGCTAGAGCGTGGTATGAGAGAACGATGCCGAACGCAAGCCGCGGAACGTCTGCCGATACCTAGTGCCTTTCTTCACTGCAAACGCCGATCCGCTGAAGATTTTGGGAACCCGCGACGAGCCGAATTGATGCCGGCGGAGGTGTGCGCAGCGTCCACAGCCCGATCGCGAGCCTATGACACGAAGGCGATTGGCATCGCCGGCGCGAGCGTGCAGAGCTCGGAGAGGGCATAGGCTGCTCAGACCAGCTCTCTAGGATCGAGCGGAATCGACGTGCGATCTATTATGTTAAGACACACCCTGCCGATGCAATTAGAGTTCTCAGTCTGACCTGTGGAGCCATGCTCGAGCTGGAACAGTAACCCCCACATCCGCCCCATTGACGGAGTTCCGTGATCCGCTTGGAGGTGTCCCGTGGGCGCCTGGACCACACTCCACCGGCATGGGTCTGAGATCCATGCCCTCTCGTGACGGCGCAAGGATGCACTTCTGGTCGGCCCATTGGCAGAGGTTCACCAGATCATCCTGCCATGCCGAGAGTGTCTGGGACCCCAGCAAATGTTGCACTATCGAGGACCGCGGATGTTAGGGATAAATAAGAGACGGCATTTCGGAAGACAAGGTCCATCCTTATCGCAGGCGGTCTTGTGACCAGATCTCCTGTCTCCCCTGTTCGGCGAGGCACCTCGCTGTCCCTGCTCTGCCGTCAGTTTACCCTAGAAGGTGCATGAGTTCTTCAAATAGGAACGGAATGTTGAGCTGAGCTGGGCCTACGGGAGTGGCAGCCCTAACTCCCCGCCGGATATCCGCGAGCGTGGATTGCAGGAGATCAGACTTTTGAGTTTCGTAAATGAGAATGTGAAGAAGCAAGGAGAGAATGTGGGCCTTGGCGAACGTTCCGCGCTGTCACTACTGGACGTCCGGGTTGCAGCTGTCCGCGGGTAATAAGAGCCAGTGACGTGGGGAGATCGTAGTGGGACCATCGCTGTACCTCCATGCCCACATCATGGCCAACTCCGAACTAAGCGCAACGTCAAGAGGGTGTACGCAGCCCCTCTATCTTATAAGCACCTCGTAAGACTATGAAGAAGCGCATTCCTCCTCTCAACCGATAACGGCGAAGATGGTGGCCTTGCTCTCTATCGCGACGCTGCTCCTTCCCCTGGCCGCGGTTTCGGCGACTCCCGTGCCCGGCGGCGCGGATCACGCGGCCTCCACTGCATCCTCATCCGGACCCAAAGTCACTCCTGGCTATGACGCCTTCGCCAAAGCACACAAGAAGGTTACTGCGACTCTGAATGCCGACAGCAGGAACATCAAGGTCCATGGAGTGACGGCTTCCGGTGTCGACGCCTACCTTGGCATCCCCTTCGCTGCCCCGCGTACGTCCCATGCCGGACCTTCACTAACTTCAGCCGTCAATGAGCTTCGATGGAAGCGTCCTCAGCCGTACAAGTACCGCGGCACGATCAATGCGAAGAAGCAGCCCGTCGGATGCCCCCAGCTGCCCGGTGACCCTGCTTTCGGCGGCCTCGCAGCAGCTCGCTACGGCACGTCCGAGGACTGCCTGACGCTGAGCGTACTCGTTCCGGAGGGCACGAAGCCTGGCGCCAAGCTCCCCGTTATGGTGTACGTCTACGGAGGTGGCTTCGCCGAGGGCACGGGCGCTACGTTCAACTCGCCCCTGCTCGTGGACGCGGGCACCAAGGCCGTGAGTTGCATTCCAGGAACGACCACTGATAAGATAAGGGCCAGCCGGTCATCCTCGTCAACTTCAACTACCGCCTTGGCATGCTTGGTTTCCCGTACGGGCGAGACGCGGAGGCGAACAACGCAGCCAACCTTGGTTTGCACGACATGATCGCTGCCTTCAAGTGGGTTAAGGAGCACATCGGTTCCTTTGGAGGAGACCCCGAGCGTGTGACTGCGTTCGGAGACAGCGCCGGCGCCGTGGCCATCAGCCACCTCATGCTCGACGAAGACCAGGACCTCTTCTCTGCCGCGGTTCTCATGTCCGGCGCTCCGACTACGCTTGGCGTTCCGCCCACCAATTCCAATGATGAGGGTTACGACAAGATTCTCGCCGCCGCTGGTTGCAAGGATTGGGACTGCCTCCGCAAGGTACCTGCAGACAAGCTGCTGAACCTCTCAGCGCCAACCGGCGGCTTTGGGCCGACGCAGGACGGAGAGCTCATCAAGGGATTCCCCTACGAGCTTGTTCGTGACGGCAAGTTTTCCCAGATCCCCTTCATGACCGGCAACGAACGCGACGAGGCGACGCTCTTCCTCCCCTTCGGTACCACTATGACCGACCTCCGCAGCGCACTCACGGGGACACCCCTCTCGGACGACATCTGGGACAGGATCACCTCTGCCTATCCCGCCGATGGCACGTACTACCCGCAAGGCATCGAGAACGCGACCCTGCCAAGCGGACAGCCTGTCAACGTTTCAGCTGACTGGACCCGCGCGGTGACCATCATGGAGGACAAGATGTTCCAGTCGGGCCGCCGGTGGCTTATCGAGCACGCCAAGAACAAGGACACGACGTACACCTACGAATCGCTTGCGCGGTACCAGCAGTTCTTCTCGCCCGTCTATGGAGCCGGACACGGCATGGATCTCTTCTTCTTGTTCGGGTGGGTTGGCGCCGACCCGAGCAGCAGCGAGGAGGATGTGGAGCTCGGTAAACAGTACATGAACTACTGGTGAGTGACTTGGTGCCATTCTAGTGTTGGCCGAAGCTAACCGACAGGATCAACTTCGTATACCACCGCAGTCCGAACCGCCCGGACTCCGAAGGACCGCAGCTCCCGCACTGGGCACCGTATAGCCAGGAAAAGGCGAGCCAGCTCCTCGCGCCTGGCAACACAACTCAGATCACGGACACCTTCCGCCCGCAGATGAGCCTTTTCACTGAGCCCGATGTGGCTAAGGTCATGGGCTTCTACTAAGCGCGAACCCTCCGGCTCATCGCTACTCCGCACGCCATAATGCATGAGGCAGTCATACCGGGATTCTACCGCTCGGGTGCACAACGTTTTGAACGGCCGTCCTCAACAGTCCAGCCCAACTTTCCAGAACGGCTAGAACTGGTGCGCTCAAAGCAGTATGTGAGCATACGCAGTGATTTTAGCGGGCGGGAAGAGCTCCGCCCTCGTCTCTCATCTCCAGTAACCGATCGTACATCTACTAGATCTGGCGCAAACGTTCCCGCTATCGCTGGCGTTCGATTACGGAATACCACGATCACTGACTAGACAATGACTGACGTAGGGGGCGTCGCTGGCGCCGCCGACTCCGCCATGGTACGCCACAGCGTCAATCATATCCTTAGAATCCCCTCTGATAACAAGAGCGGCACTGACCGCTCAAGTAATGGTAGCGTGGACGTTAGGAGTCAAATGGGTCGCAACACCAGGATTGAGTGCCGGAGCCTTCGAAGCCGCTTGCCGTTAGTGTGAGAGTCGTGTGAACACGAGTGCAGACGGCCCGTGCGCGATCAATCAGGAGGATGATGTTGCTTATCCCCCGAGGTGCGTCCTATCACACTCAAGGTCATCCTCGTGGGAGACCCCGATCGAGTAGTTTCCGACCGCTCACCATACTAAGCAGCTGAATCGAAGATACACGTGGTGTCCGCTGTGCGCAGCACTCATCACACCTACTGATCAATCAATCCGATACTCGACCTGCTTTATGCCGTTAACGTATTCATACTCGACGTGATCTGACAGAGCTGGTGATATCTTTATGCCTCTTGGGCGTTGCTGATCTGGGCAGGCGTTACACCCCAGTGGCCCTTTCTTTGTGTTGCGACTCCGGAGGTCACCTCGCGTCGCACCGCAGAGTGCTGGTACCTCACAACGCGTCCCCTAGACGTACCTCGCACTTGTGTGCGGTGCCTTCAGTTTTTTCCCATGTTACTTCGCGCACACCTACCACGACAGGAGTGTGTGACGGGTACTCGGCGCAGGCCCGAACTTGGGATTTCGGACCTAACAATGCGGGGCTGTGCTCTTTGCTTTTCTCTGACAGGTGCGTGGATGAAAGGAGAGGTACAATTGTGATCACTTCAGACAACGATTCACTGCGGGGTTAGCTGAAGCCGACAGCGGCCCCGCGTACTCGGTGCATGTACAGTATGCCCAAGGGACGAACGGAGTGTGCAGTAGCGAAGGCGCAGCGTCGGGCCGCTGAGGGAAAGCAGCCGCCTACGACTGGACACCGCTGTGATCCACGCGACGAGCAGCGCGTTCAGTCTCCACTTGACACTGGCGCCATTCCATCTCGGAAGCTTTATTACATGGAGCAACCTGCCGGAGCATTCCCAGCTTGAATGCAGGCTCCAATATCCGACATGCTTTTGTCGCTCTGTCAGTTACATCTGCGCCGGTTGGCGAGCTGACCGAGAAGGAGAATGTGTCCGCCGGTGTCATGGACAGTCGGACGTGTCGAATAGTAACGAGCCCTGTTCCAGCTGCATTTGCATTTGTGCCTTGCACCTGCATTTTACCTGCCGTGATGGCTCGGTATCGTTCTCGTAATCGCTCTGAACATCAATACGATCAGACGAGTGGGACTGGCATATCGCGTCGGTTGGTGGACTCAGTCCAGACACACCCACCACATGATGAGGTAGATCGTAAGGGCGCAGCATGAAGCATAAACAATGGCAAGCAGAGCGATGCCGGCAGACAGATTGTGCAAGATGTCTCGGACACCTGGGACTGACCAGACTATGCCATGAATGGGAGGGCTCACAAGTAGGTCCTGGCTACCGCATTGCAGGGTGGGTTGCACAGGGACCATCACGGTCCGCAGAAGCTGATATTCTCCTTCAGCATGTCCACCCTGCACTCCTCACCCTGCGTAAGTGTGCTTTGGCTCGGAGACTGCATTGCAGTGATCGTCCCGCGGAGTTCAACGGGCATTACAGGCCGCGCTATGTGAAGTAGAGGTTGCAATGAGTTCCAGAGAACGCCGATTCCGAGCGCGGTTCCAGCGCTTGACATCCATGGTACATGGCAAATACGATGGCCTCAATAGCCTGACCTTCCATGACCGACTCGATTGAGAGACAGCGCATGACCTCTACTAGATCAGACGACATCCGCATCCGCAGACACCCGCGTGCCTCTGAGCGGACCGCATCTCGGAGCGCAGGACGATGAGGTACATTGGATCGCATTCCGGTGCAGGCGTACACGACTGGTCGCCCGAACCCACACTACGCCCGGAGGTTACAGCTGTAACAGCAGCGCGCGCCGTGCATGCGTGATTGAATTTGAATGGACGCCACGTCCGAAAAGTGTATTCAGCCCGCGACCGGACCGGCTCGGACAACAACACCAATGCGTGCCTGGCAAGCCATTGAGTCCCGGAGTCCTGGTCCATTCTGTCGCTGTGGATGGACGACCATGGGATGGCTGCTGGAGCTGATGCAATTCAGCACTCTAGAACCTCACCGAGCACCCTCCTTTGGCTTCTCGGTCGTTTGCTTGCGCGCCGCTAGGACTCTTGGGTCAACTGGGAGCAGGGGACTAGGTGGCTGTTCAAGGTCAAGGCCTCGCGACTTGGAACGTGACTCGCGGGCTCGGGCTACATGGGTCTCGCAAGCGCGACTGCGACCCACCATTCATACGGTTCCGGCATCTCCGTTGACGGCGGTGGGGAGGCGGCAGCGAGCGCCAGACCGCCCTGACGGGTCGGGCATCGGGCGTCACCTCATGCCTCTCTCTGGCCCGAAGGTGGCTTGCTAGTCCGGGACCTACGGGTCGTCTCGAGGCATGAACGCGAAGACGGGTACTACCGCAAAGCGTTAGTTGACCGACGACACTATTGGGCTCACACCCCATCATTCACATGTTGCCCAAGCGCTCTGGTGGCTCTATGGCAGTTTTAAGGTTGCGCCGCACGTCCTGGCAGCCCACATGGAGGGCGATTGTTGTTATGCAGTCCTGTGCCTACTTGATTTACTTGATTGGGAAGGGTGCAGCGCTGACGAGATCGTAGAGGATTCAAAATTGCGCGGAAGCTTGTACGTTAAGCGAGCATGTGTAACCCGCGATCAACGACCACGGTGAAGCTTGACACTACATCCCAACACCTGCGCGAGTCAGCATGCAGACCTTCGGGCGTAACTTCGTGTAATCACGGTTACTGATAACCGGACCGCCTGCTTGTAAACAACGAATATCGTCATCCTCAGCATCGAGTTCGCCACGGGTCACCTCTACGCTGCACGTCTTCCACAGCCTTCTCTGTCGTCACAGTCGTCATGATCATGCTGATGCACGAAACGTTGTCCAAGTAGCCTATCACGCTCTTGCGCGTCAACGCTATCCTTGTCTGCGTCTGGCCAAGATGTTCGGTGAGCATGACGTCATGCGCGAAGTGGTCCAACGGCGGCGTTGAAAAGTGACTGCTCCTCATGTCGACACAAAGAGCGATCATCTTCGATCTCTTGAAAGTAACTTCACAACAAGTACAACGAGAACCATGTCCGCCCACAGCAACGCCAACGACGTCAGCAACAAGAGCTCGAACGCCGCCAACTCGCTCGCTGACGGCGTCAGCGGAGCCTGGAACGAGATCAAGGGTGAGTGACCAAGGTGGCTGGTGGCGCAAGCCCTTATTAGCCGTGAACGGCGAGATCGGCGCCTTTGATGGTCTTGGCGGTGCAGGTTCCACGACAAGAAGACGATGAGATGCTTCGTCTGTGCGCATGCGCTGGGTATCAGCGGTCGTTGTTTGTATCCGGCTCGATTCGAGGTCACTTGGCTCTTGGACCAGGGCGATCTGCGATTAGACCAGGTCCAGTTGTATGTCGCGTGGATGCCAGCATCCTCCGAGGGTTCCATGACGAGTCCGAAAGCCCGAACGGCTTTCGGCGTCGCAGCCGACAGACCCATGCCGCAAACCAAAGTCCACCCGTCCTCCCACGGCAATCTTTTCGATGCTGACACTACAGGCGCTGGCGACGAGGCTCGTGGCTCTTTCAACCAGTTCGCCGACTCGCTCGGCGATAAGATTGCCGGCCGTGACCACCCCCTTCCCTCCGGCAACGACAACACGGGCACGATTGAACAGGGCGAGAAGGAGCGCGAGCAGGGTCGCAACCAGTGGAACCGCGCCAGCGCTGAGCACCAGGCCAACAAGTCCTCGTCGACTGCTACTGGCACTGCTCCCTCCGCCACCACTGGCCAGTACTAAACGTTCCACCTGGATTTCGGCCACTTTGCTCGTCTGAGCGCCTGGTATTGATTGCATACTCGGTGATATGAGGCTCAGACGTGGCGTTAGTTAGTGACCTCGGTGATCTTCTTCGTTCATAGTTTGGCTGCTGTACCGCAGCAGCGATAGTGTTCTTATGGATCCTGTAGTCCCCTGATAGTTCTTCGTTATTTGGTTGCCCATGGAGAATGAAAGAGGCCCCTGCGTGACTGCAGGGAAGCGAGCAAGAGAAGCATCTTGCGTCATGGTCCCTTGCACTCGCTTCGGACAGGTTCGAGCAGAGGTCCGGATCAGTCGCCAGTGCAGGGACTTACTCAGAACACAAACAACCCCGCAGTTGGGACCAGTAAGCTCCTAGAGCGCCGAGAAGTGGACGCGCGCGTGGACGTACATGCTGACCAGGATCCAAACATGCATGGCAGAAGAAGTCGAAACTCACCCCCTGCGCGGCCCCTTCGGCCAGTCGTGAGGAGAACCCTATCCCCGCACTCGTGCCAAAACGTCGGAACCTTATCTCGCGACTGCCTTGTTTGGTCCTGCACAGCTACACCCGCATCTTCCGGCGTGGAGACCCCGTTTGGACCCCGTTCCGAGGACCGCGGCCGCTCACGCACCGCGCACCATGGATGCGGTCGCTTGCGCGCCATCAATCGGTGCCGCACAACGCCACACCACGAGAGAGCGACAACCGCGCACAGATGGTCCGCTCGCGCGTTGTCCCAATTCGGCCGTGAAGACTGGAGGCATTCCGGCAGCGCGCGGCGCCGCGGAGGCACTAGCCGCTGGAATCAGCTAGTGTGTGCTGGTCCATGGCCCAGCGATGTCAGGCAGGTAGTGTCTCGCAAAAAGTAGCGTGATCGGGGCAGTTTTTCCCATGCCTTGGATTCACGGGTCGCCTTTAGGCACTGTCACTCCTCGAGGCACTGTTCGCAAGGAGATATGGTGGGTGCTAGATGGATACATGTTACATTGAGTGTTGCTATGACTGCTGAATACAACGAGGTCTACGAATGTGGGTCTGAAACGGCCAGCCGTCAGGAAGCCTGAGGTTTTGTAGGGTGTCAGGAATAAGCTTAGACATATCGCCATCCGGGGCGCGATGAGCGCGATGACATGCGCTTGCTGTCCTCGAGCGAGACGTTGGGCATCGAGTAGAGCGACCCCGCCATAGGGACGACGGGCACATGCAGCGGCTCGTCCATATACGGCGTGGAGAGATTTGGCGTGCGGCTCGAGGTCGAGTTCCAGCTGTTCGAGAGCGACGGCACCTCGAAGGCGTCCTCTTCGGCATCAGTGCACGAGTCGCTCAGAGACTGCAGATATGTGTGGTCCCCAAACAGGACTGCGTTGCGGTGTTCCCTTGGCGCCTGGGCGCGAGGCGCACGCGGCGTCGGAATAGTGTACGCGATTTGCGGCGTCACAGGCGTTGTTGGCGTGACGGGGGCCGAGGCCATCGATTCGTCGTCATCCTCGGCGTCGGCGAACATTTCGTCATGACTGAACTCGTCGTACTCGCCGCACGAGGTCAAGAGCTCGCGCAGCGCAGACACGAGGTTGACGCCGTTCGGTGCCATGATGCCGAGCCCGATAGGAACTTCGGGTTCGGGCTGCTTGGCGAACTTCGGCGCGCCGGGGAGCGGTGACCTAATCGGAAGGGCGGGGAGGAGAGGGGCTTTGACGCCCGCGGGCTCGGAAGCACTGACGCGGGGGAGACGAGAAGATGATCGCGGGTACGGGGCCAGGTCGAGGGGCGGAGGGCGCTTGCGTCCGACTGCTCCTGATGGGAGCGGCGGCACCGGCGGCTCATCGCAGATGGCGCTCCAGAACTCGAATGGGTCCTCAGTCTCCGACCTAGGAGTGTGGATAGGGGCCGAAGAGTCAGAGGCGGACGAGCGGGTCGAGAGCCATGAGGGACAGCGCGAGGACGAGCGCTCAGCCGCCTCAATCTCCTCTGCCTCACTGACCGTAAAGAGGCCATACTCGTGAGGGTTGCAGAGGCGCATGTGTCGAGCGCGACTCCGGCGGAGGGGCCCGCCCATCTGTCGGGGCGACTGGCACTGCGGGGCAGCGGGGAGGAGGGGGATGGAGGGGCCGGCGACGGGCTGTGTCTTGCGCGTGGAGAGCACCGTGCGCGAGGTCCAGACCGAGCGCGCGGAGGGGGAAGGAGAGGCAGAAGGAGAAGGGGTGGTCGACATGACGAAGCGTGATGACGGGCACGGGTGGTGGCGATGAAAGAAGGAACAGTGGTAAGGAAAGAATCTGAGGTTGGGCTCTACGCTACAGCAAGAAGAGGGTCAAGCAGAGATAGAGAGAGATATGGAGGTGATGTTTGGGATAGCCTCGAAGGGGGAGACAGGGGTTGTAGGGAAAAGAGGGGTACTATCGAGCGTTCTTTATAACGATATCGACGATAGGCAGTGCGTGCGCAAGTCTACGGTATCCTGAGCGTTAGCGATGGCGAGGACGTGCATGCTGGGCTGCAGTGCCTGAGGACATGAGGTACGGAGCTCGCGCTTGGTTACTTTTTCTGTGAGAGCGTGCGAGCGCTTGATAGCGCGATAGCAAGGCAGCCGCGCAGGAGTGCACGACAGCAGCAGCGGCATGTCTGAGCCAGGCCAAGTCGGGCTAGACGCAAATGAAGTCTCATCCAAAGGGCCACTGACCCGACCCGACCCTCAGGATGGATCCTGACCCAGGAGGACGCAGGGATCCCCCAGATTGCCCAGACGCCAGGCTCGGCGGACTATCCTGGAAGCGCCAGGATAATGAAATGATAAAATGAACGTGACTGACCTTTAGGGATCCGGTGTGGCGTGGGGCGGGATTTTGGGTGATCTCGCGATCCTCGAGGCGTTACACGAAAAGTCGCTCGGAGGAAAAGCTCAGGCACCGAGCTGCTGCCTGTTGCCTGTTAGCACGCCGTGCACTTCCTGTACCTGGCTACATGCATGGCATCTCTTCGTCTGTCACACTTTCTCGTACTGGTTCCGGATAGTCTGCTTTCTGAAATTCACCCAGCGATTCAGGGCGTCCCGGTTCATGTTCGCGTTCAACGCACGGGACACTCGCTGTGTTTGTGCAAGGGAACCAATAAGCCAACACGCACGCTGGTCGAACAGGATGCAACACGGGGATATGTCCGCAAGCGGCAACTGTGCAGCGCTGAGAGCGCGCGATTACTCACTCGGTGTGTCACTACCACAATCGTGGAACCAGAGCAGACGCTTTCCGCTGTGTGCGCGTGCCGGAATCCGCGATCCAGGGCGGGAAACCACTGAGAGCAAGTGGGAAACGGGGTGCCAGTCAGGAGAGGTGGCGTCGGAGGCGCTCAATGTCTGAGCGCACGTACTGGATAAGGCGCCGCGTGTTTGATTGTCGGAGGCTGATCGGGCCGTCCGGTGGCTTCGTCGGGACGCCGTAATACTCAAATGCGCCCAACAATCTCGACTACGCGCCGATGATCAAACGGGAATGCGGATGAAAGAATCGTAGCGATGATGCAGGTGGCTGCGGCTGTTCGTCGAGCGACCGCGGTCTTGTAGCGATGTGAATAATAGTGACGAGAGCGATTCAACGGAACGGCTCTCTTTCTGTCCTTGGTGGTCGATATTTGCTGAATACCGGTTTACGTTGAAGTATTGTATTTGTAGTGCACTGGTTTGGCATTCAACAGTCGAAAGTGGAATGCGAGGGTCTTGGTGGATTGACGTAGGGAATAATTGGAGGGGATGAATGCTTGACAGGAATGGATGATTGAAAGAGCGCTCGCTGCATTTATGATGATGCGCAGCTGACGCTGGGCCGCGGACCAGCCTCATTTAATGGATGCAAGGACGTGCAGCCAGCGTGCATGTGCTCCGATGCGACGAAGCGATGCACGGATGCGATGCTGCGGGCTGGGCCGTTGGTTCCCGGGATCTCTAAGCTCGAGGTATCCAGCGAAGCAGAACCAAGAAGCACGGCAGAACAACCTTGAAGCATTCTTGGTCGTACGTACGCGCACGCGGTTTGCTCACCATGGGTGGGCTGTGGTCCCAGAAAAAGCGGGCAGCCCGCACTTACGCTGATAACGGCATAAACGCGTGCGTACCTTTGCAGGACTCGCATGCGCAGATTCGGCGCCCCAGTATTGACAGATAGAGTCGGAGCGTTTCAGCTTCTGCAGCTGAACTTTATGCATGAGGGTGCTATGTCTTGGGCCTGGGAACCTCTACGTGGTGCGTGACCTTCTGCAGCTACAGCGAAGAAGGACTATTGGTCAAACATGGAGAATAAGACGTTGCAAGAGGGGTAGGAAGCTGAACAGGAATCCTTCGATACAGCCGCGTGCAGAGCACCGTGGTCGAAGGTGTACGTAATGCTTCCCGTCCAACTGCATTTAGTTCTGCTGTGAGCTTGATTTCCAGGACACACGCGCACCGGCATCGCGTGTTCGTACCTGTCCAACTTTAATTTGCCGTGGTTGATGGTGAGGTCGTGCAGAGATCCTGTACATGTAACGGGAGGGGTGAAGTCAAGGAATCTCGATGTGGTGTACCTTTGACACAGCAGGGACTGGTCTGTGAATGCAGACGACTGAATCGCTGACCGACCTGTTGTGAGCAATGGCTTGATGGGATAGTCGGTTTGATGGTGAATGGCAGGGGGACCAGGAGCAAGGAGAGAATTGTCAAGAGTGATGGGGTGCTCTGGACTTTGAGCTGCGCCCACTTTTACAATTACTGTGAGACCTTGAATGCGATTGTCAGAGCGCACCTGAGACGAAGACGATTGAGTGCTGCCCGACGGACCAGAAGTTGAGTTGTCGTCAGCGATCAGCCACTCGTAGATCCCGCCACATGGCAGTTTGCTCCCGTGTCCCTCCTCGGACCTCCACCACGGCGACGACGAGGAATACAACGCCCTCGACAACACTCTCCCCACCGCCGCCTACTCTCCTTCACAGCATGTCACAGCAGGGCTCCAACTCTAAAGGACCCGACGCTTGCCGCCTGTTCGCCTTGATGCAGTATACCTGCGTCGCGCAGCCCGAGATCAAGTGCTGGCCGTTTGAGCGCGTTTTCAGGCAGTGAGTTACTACCCGCGAAATGACTGCCTCGTCTTCGACAGGTCTCGCAATTCAGCAATTCAGGCTGGTTACGGTGTTGCTCGGCATGTGTGAGATGACCTCGGACATCCGTGGGCCCACCTCGCAGATTGCCCGCAATCCCACCTGAAAGCAAGGGATTCTTCTAGCTTTTCACTCGCCGGTCGGCTGGCTCAAAGTCCCGGGTTGCCGAGCGGCTACTGTCCCGTACTTTATCCACAGAACTTCCACCATGCTTCTGGTGCCTGTACCTCTGGGGATCACCAGCAGCCGTATTCCGGCTTCTGTGCAAGAGGCGACTGCGATAGGCCGAGGCCTATGTCACCCCGCGGTTTGGCGTTCTTCTGGAACGAACCCGAGCACCCGGGCGACCCGAATGACGAGGGCTGCAGAGAAGGAGTGGTTTCGTAGCAGGTCTATTTCACGCCTTGAGCCTCACTCAGCTGAGCCCCCCAAACTTGACTAACTGATCTACAGATGCGGAAAGGGTCCCGCGATGGAGGTGACCAACGATGTTTACGAAAATGGCCCGGACGGCAGCCTAATCGTCCATCCCCGTGTTATGTGAGTCCTGAGTCCTGCACCGAGCTGTCGGTGCCGGCACCCTGCTCTGTTCTACTACCGCTGCCATAACCGGCCGTCCACCCTAGACTGGTCATGTCGCATACGGTCATATAGCTACCTCCGCGGACATAGTGTCTTGGCCGTACTCTTACATGACCTAATAATCCCTTATCATTCACATCTTGCACTCCCTCCGTGCGGCATTCGCATTCGGGTCACGAGAGCGGACAGTGCCGCAGGTGAAAGATGAAGAGCTCTTCGCCGAGCGAAGCAGACGAAAGGGGTCTTGGTGCCGCTCCGTTGTGTCGTTCCATGGCATGCGGGGATGCTGTGCAGTGAATGGCTTTCAGGCCAGCATGCATGGACGCGGAGACGCACGGAGCGACCGCGCGAGGCTGGGTAAAAGATACTCAGGCGCTATTTCGTAACCGTGCCGCAAACGCTGACCAACAGTGCACACCCTCCGAAGCCCAAGACCTGGATTGAGCACGCGCATAGCGAGCCCCGCTAAGTAGTTTGCGACGCGGCCAGGCCAACTTGGTCAGATCCACGAGAGGCGTCAACTATGCCTATCAGGTCGACGGTGAGACTTCCCTCACTTGTTTACGAGATGGCGCTTGCGTCCCCCGCAGCTTGGCCTTCTGTGTGCCGCTTTGAGGGCAGCTAGTCATGGTTACAGGGAACCCGACCTCGATGCTGGCTCCCCAGAACGGTAGCAAGGTTTCGTGCCACGAGCAGCCTAAGCCGCAACCGCAGATCCCCTTTGCGGCTTCCCACGGCTCGTAGCCTGAAAGGACGTGCACGCTGCCTACGGAACGGCTGTAGCTGAACTTTGAATGAATACAATGTCAGCACGCTGCACCATGTGCCTGCACTTCTGCCGTGGCTAAGTATGCTGCCTGTCGCTCCCGTAGCTCCTTCCGCAGACGTGCAGGACTGCAGGAATAGGGGAAGCAGGGATCGCCCAGGTCCCCAGGTCCCGGAAACTTGTGCAGACGATGGGTGTCACGAGGAACCCGCGGAAACCTTGCTCTCGCAGCTGAATGGTGGACCAAGGGCAACAAGGGCAGGTAAGGGAAGACGAAAATCCGCATCCCCGAAAACGACCCTGCAGACGTAGATCTTCGCGTGGTTTTCGTTCTGTTGCGTCCTGACTTCCATCCTCGGGATCCATTCTCGTAGTGCGGTTATCCGGAACCAATCCGAGCCTCACATGGTGATGGCCTCCGCCCAACAGAGTTAGGTGTGGCTTGGACAAGCGCACCCAGTGTGAACAATGCGCTCGCTTTCACTGGACACCTTCACGGAGGTGCACGGACTCAAGCACCGAGCACCGAAGTGTAAAGGACGCACGCAAGTCAAGGACGGGAAATGCACACCTGAAGAGCGGAGACTACCGAGCCGCTACCGCTGATCCGCAGGTATTGGTCTGGAAGGAATGGAGGCTACCTGAACCCCGATAGCCGGCGTAATCAGTGTGAGCGAACAGTGGGCTGCCTCACACAGATTACGGCCCCACGGCCCACTGTTCGCTCAGACTGATTAGCAATCTGATGAAGACGCGATCAGAGACATGTACGTCCATAACAACCGTCCGTCAGTACCATTCATGCTCCCGCCGTCGCCGCCGCGGCGTCGTGAGGGCGGGCAAGCATGAGCGAGCGCGGCGACACGAGACCAGCGTCGCGCAGTACCTATGTCGCGTTGAGTTCCTGCCACGCGTGTTGACGACGAGGAGAGTTCAAACGTCCCGGACCCACCGGACCTTGACCCGCCTCTGTCAGACTCCAGCAAAGCTGACCGAAGTCGTGTAAGCTCAAGCACGCGGTGAACGTGTTCGCCTTGACTCTATGCTTTGAGCTAGCTGAGCCTATCTCCTGGTTCCATTGCAAACTCCCTCGCGGATATCTGGAGCACTGAATGCCTTGGCCGTGGGGGACAAGATGGTGGAAGTGAAAGGACGTGCGCATGATGCTGACATTCATGTTGACATCTTACGCATCGACAAGGTTCATGCTCCAAACTCTAAATGAGGGTTGGACCAGAAACACGGCCCCCGTTGTTGCTCATTGTTGTTCTCCTTCGTTGACCGCGCTTCCCTCTCCGTTGCCCCTGTGCCTTGTACCCCGTTCTCCTGCTCGCTGACAGAGTTCCTACCTTCCAACTCCCACACACATTCTGCACATCGTACAGTGATGAATAGGACGCATGCGGTCGCTTCTTCGGTGTCTGCAAGCACCCGGGAGTGATCTTCTTAGAAATGTCACAAGAACAATTGGTGGCACTCGTTAGTTCCAAACGAGCCTGGAGGGTCTCGGTGTTCATTTCGGATGCAGAGTGAGGTTGGAATGACGACGCTTCGCGACATGAAAGTGCGACGCGTTTTGGCGCCAATGTGATAGAGGACGGTGAGACAACATTCCCCATCAGGTCAGCCGGTAGGCCCACCGTGCTCCACGCGCTGCTACGGATACGGACAATTAGGCGTGCGAGACAGGCTCTGATAGTATATAGTATCCACAGACCGCCAGTCAACAAGAGCAGCTTCGACAGCATCTTTGTCGAAGTGGTTAGTACACCACATCTATGGTGAAATGGTATCATGCATCGTTGCCACGTGGAAGTCGATGCGGTGGGGGTTCGATTCCCCCTGGATGTACAATCTCTTTTGCCACCCCCTGGCCCTCTTTTGCCCCCATTTTTATAACTTTTGGCGCCCGCTCGAACGCTTAGTCCGTGTTTTGCACGCCACCTCTCCACATCAGCACATGCACATGTCCCATAAGGTCCATCGAGCTGCAATACAAGAATAATCACAGAGCCCATATCTAGCTGGAGCTACCGCCTCTCTCGCTCAATCTTGTCCAGCTCCTCATCGAGCACGCGAAGGTCGCCGTTCGTGATCGCGTCATTCAGGCGATCGAGCCAATCGCACAAATTGCTGCGAGAGCTGCGGCGGTCGTGCAAGAACTTGGCGTTGCGACGCTCGCTGGTGCGCGCAACAAGACCCTTGAGCATGCGTGGCGTGATCTGCGTCGTGCCGGGCGGGATCTCGAGGAGCACTGTTGTGTCGTCGTTGAAGTCGGGCAAGGCTGGAGGGGGTGAGGGCGGCCTGTCCGAAGCTGGCGGGGTGCGGCGGTTGCGGTCCCAGTCGCGGTCACGATCACGGTCACGATTGTGTTCGCGGTCGCGGTCTCCGGCTCGTTGATCACGGTCGGAAATGTGCCTAGAGTTGGCTCGGTCCGAGTGAGGCAGCTGTTGTTTAAACTGATGAGTCGAAGTGCGAGTTAATGGAGCAAGGAACGCCGACCCGAGGGTGACCAGATGGCGCTTCTTGGCGATCTCAGCCTCATTATTCCACTGCGCCTTACGCTTCTGCACAGTGCTGAAGAGATTGCTGGATTTGCGGGTGACCAACTCACGTGAGTCGCCGCGCAACGTATCAGACGGCGACGCAAACGCAGGGAAAGCCATCGCGTCGATTTCCTGCAGCTGGCGCTCAACGTCGCTGTCTGGAACTGGTGACAATCCTTGCTTCGGCTCAGAGGTGATGTTGACCTTCTGATCTCGCTCGGTAAGCTCGGTTGGGTTGGCGGTCCCGGACGGTGAGGGTAGGGAAGGCAACTCTGGAGATGAACCGTAGCCTTTCAGGCTTGACATGCCTGCACGCCACACCTCGACGTTCGAGTTCGAACTGACAGACGAGCTGCGACGGCTGTCGGGAGTGGGTGGGAGCTCGGCGTCTCGGCGGGACGCAGCACCAGGACGGGGATCCTTTGGGCTCACGGTCATTGGAGCTGGCGTCAGTCCGCGTACTTCACCGTCGGCTCACGGAAGTCTTCTGTAGCAGTCGGAAACAATCGCCTGCTGCGGAGTGCGAGGAGAGTCACAGTGAGGTGGATGCGAAGGGAGAAGAGCGTGTGGGGGTGATATGTGAATAGGACAATAGGGAGATGATTGTTGTCATGGGAATACGGACGGCCGTAGTGGTGCGTGGCGGGCGTATGCGGACTGGTGGCGAGGGCGCAACTTGACACGCGAGCCCCAGCACACGCGCCGGCTTGCTGATCTTGCGCGCATCGTCAAGCGATACGCACAAGAGGCTTTCAATGATGCATGATCTGAAAGTCAGGGGTTAACGTGAGGCAGGTGAGAGCAGAAACGAAGGTTGAAACCTGTGCGTCGTTCATTGTCACATATGCATTAATCGTCCTGCAACGGTATCGAGAATGAGGCCTCTTCCCCGCACCGAACCTTTACTTAAGTACAAGTCGGCCGTGCTGCAGTTCCTTCCCACTTCTTCTGCTGCTTGTCCCGTTCCCCTGCGTCCAGCTGTGCGTCGAGGAAGCCCACATCGCCACGCTCGATGGCAGCGTTGATTTGCTCCAGCCAAAGCTTGAAGGAAGCCCGTTTGGACTTGTAGGCCTGGACAAAGTCATCGTCACGGCGGGCGTTGTGCTGCATCACCAAGGCAATGAATAAGCCGAGGGTGATCTCCTTGACGCCATCGGGAACGGTGAAGAGGACGTTGTTGAACTGAGACGTTGCGATGGACCCCAAGGCGGAAGTGGCCGTTGAAGGGGTCGACGGGGCTCTGGGGACCAGAGCAGTGTTCGAGACAGTGGGGACGCTGGAAGAACCTGCCTCCGGTGCTGTCTGAGGAGACGTCTTGGAAGCCCTTGCCTCCGCGTCGAAGAGTGCCTGGGAACAGTCGGCGAGGGCGGCAGCAGGGGTTTTGGAGATGTGTGCCCTGCGCGCGTTGATGGAGCTGATAGCCCACTGTCCATGGCGCCAGCGAACCAAGGCAGAAATGTCGTTGACCTTGAGACCGATGAAGCACCTCGAGTCCGGCCGCAGAGTTCCTGGGGGCTGGGACACAGGTGGGAAGGGGAGCTCGCGCTCGACCTCCTTAAGACGGAGGAGGAGTGCACTTCCGGGGCCACTCTCGATATGAGTTAGAATGTTGCGGGCTGGAGACTCGTCGATCGCAGAGGCGGCCTTGTTATTCGTGTGCTTGTCACCTTGAGGCTTCACAAAGCGCTGACCGGAACCTTCGGGTGAGGCATCGGAGATCTTGTGCGGTGACGCCTGGTAAGGCGCCACGTTGCTGCGAGCATTGGAGTGAGAAACGCGGGGTGAGGCAACAGGAGGCATGGCTGTAGTGGCCGTTGCCGAGGGTGGTCGTCAGCCGATGTGAGTTGTTGGAAGGAGAGGTCGAGGGGGCCTATGGCTACGCTTAAGTAGCATGGGGAGGCTCGGGGGACACACACACACAGCCTTCCAGCAGAGCGGCAACTCTCGTTCCATCTTCTTTGCTCGCAACACAGCAGCTCGCCCCGATGTCGCCCCCGTCGAACCAACCAGCGCAGCCATGCACAGTCAAGATCCGATGGACTGCCTCTGGGGCCAAGGCAGGGCTCGTCGCACCGAATTTATATCAATCCTCAGAGGGACTGTACTAAAGAACGCTCTGAGCCGTTTCTGGGTAAGACTACGCCTGGCGGAGGGGTGAACTGGTCCAAAGCCGCGTGTTGAACGGCCGGAAAGACGGGCGGAAAGAGGGAACGCACGCTGCGGTTTGGGGCGAGGGGTGTCACCAAGCAAGATCGGCAGCACCGCTGTACCAAAACCACCAAACCGTTCGCTGTTCTGGTACAAAGTGGATATCCTTGCCGATTGGAGAGCTCGAGAGTCATGCCAAGTGCCTGGCAATGACACAAGCTCGTGCACATCGACTTTTTTTTTTCGAGTTTTCGCAATTTTCAAAGAGGTCGTTTGGAATCTGAGGAGCTCACGCCACTAAAACGGTTCTATAGCTTAACCTATGTGAAGTGTGTACGCCTTTGCCGACCAATACAGCTCAGAAAGCAACTAAGATCTGGGTAGAATGCTTGCCGACCTATCTGTCCAGCAGCTGACTGTTTCCACTGTAGGGTCGTTGTGTCGGAGCCGCTGAGAAACAGCTCGTGAGCGGGCTCATCAGATCTGTGCGTTCTTCTGCTCGCCGATGAGCGGTTGGCCTCATTGCCGTAAGAGAACCGGCCCGGGTGCTCCTCGGGGATTCTAGATCCGTCGTCGGTGAATGAAGTATGTGGCAGGCTAGTCGGGCTGGTGCTACATGACTGTATTCCTCAACCATGTCCATGTCAGAGACTACCTTCGGATCATCATTTATCCCGTTTGGTGTCGTCTCAAGTGCATGTGCCGGTATAAACTCTGACTACGGTCTGTTTCGCCATATTCTTGAGACATAGCTCTTAGCTACTCAGAGCTCCCAAGGACGGTGTGGAGTAAGAGATTACGAACGCGCCATGGGAGTAACATTAATAAGAGGTGGGCAGAGCAGCTACAACACCTTGACTCAGGTCTCCCCGCTGGACAAAGGAAGGAGAGTCGGCACCCCTGCTGTTCACACTCCTTACGATGGAGCATAGGGCGCCTAGCCTTCGAGGACTGACGCCCACGGACACCAACACGAGGATCATTGGTCTTGTGTCAGCGTGTGCGCCGAAGCGGACGTCCGGCTCCACTGATGTCATGGACGGGAGAGAGTTAACGGCACGGCTCCGAGGATCGTCGTTGAGGATAGGGTTGCCCACGAGTTATCGGCGATTTGACGAGCTCCCGCCAGTCCCGCCTTGTCTCATGACAGATGGGTGTGCGAGCACCCCGGTCGAGCCTAGCCCTCCAAGAGACTGAGTCACATATCAACACAAGTGACTGACATTCTGAAAACTGCTGGCGCTTTTGGTATCAGTGTCTTCTGACTTACCAGTGAGCTGGACATTCAGCAAGGGGTCGCTAAGAAGTTCGTCGGAGGCACAACGACCTTGAGGCTCATGCGGATGCCCTCGGATGAGACGCCGCATGGTTAGCAGCCTGACACGAGGGCCCCGCCTCCACGCCTGGCTGGTTAGCGAATAGAGCCCGGTTCCAGCGTTTAAGCATGTCCGATACCATGGGTGTGGTTCATTGTGGCTTCGATGGTTCGACTACAGTGCCTCAATAAAGTGAACCGCGGTAGATCGCTCAACTTCATGAACGCATGGGAGGTGTGCTCAACCGGGAAACCACATCACATCGAGCTTAATGTACATGCATTCACATGTAGAACCTCGTGCTGAGTGTTTGTTGTGTCAAGACTACAGGGGTCCGGACGGCATGGAGAGCGGAAGGGACGAGTTGCTTCCTGAAACCCTGAGCGGCTGGACGGATATGGCCGGTTCCTGCATCGGCAGCAAACAACGATATCATGGCGCCCGCGGAAGCGTTAATGAATGACGAGACGGGATGTACCATGCATACGCCTCGATTGCTCTTCCCATGGCTGAAGCAAGGTGGTGCATGCTAACCTCAGTGCACTTCAGATTACATGTCCCGCCTGACTTTGTGTCTTGGGATTCGATGCGGGGTCTTGGGCGGGTCTGTGATCTATGCTTGACCAATGCTTCGATACGCTGCAGACGGGAGTCTGGCGCAGATCGTGCAATGGACTAAGGGCAGGGTTGACAAAGTGTGGCGCCAACAGTCTCACGACCTCCGGCCGATCCTCCGGCACATACCCACGAACGGTCAGACTCATAGCTTGCACTGAGTGATGAGCAGAACTCGGCGCTTGTTGCCAAGTGAAACTCTCCTATCGACGTAGCTTGGGCTGAGCACAGAGTACTCGCCCGTGCCGGCACGGCCCACTACGGACGGACAGTTTCTTGCTGCCTCTCAATTCATGCATCCCGGCTTCCGTAAATCTCGCCGGGTTCCTGGGAGAGATCAGGGCATTGTAAAGCAACCTATGTTGCAGAAACCGGTTTCGCTGCATACGGAACGTCTGCGTATCCAGTTCTGATACGAATGGAAACAGGGCGGTGTCTGCAGATCCAGAGCGGAAAGCATGTATCAGGTGTTGAGACCAATGGTTGTTTAACCTCCATTCCCGCCCGTACCGTCAGGGAAGTCACCGAGTCTCCACTCTCTGGGCTCACGGAACATGACCTCCTCCGCTCTTGAAGGCTTGGACAGGTGTTCTTCGTGTTTAGTGGGAGCGGTGGATGCTGTATATATGCGAGACGGGATTTACAGCTCCCTCCCCATCGATTTTATCCCATCCTGCCTTCGAGCAGACCGACACTCCTTCTTTCTTTCCATTTCGACTACTCCGGCAACGCGATGAAGTTCTTCGCTGTCTTCACCGCTCTCGCGGCGGTGGCCAGCGCCCACCCCTTTGAGGCCATCTTTGGCCGTGACACTTGCGTGAACCCCAACCGCGTTGTCACTTTTGTGATTGACAACTCTGCCTCCAACGGTTACGCCAAGGAGAACATCAAGGGTTCCGACCCCAACGGTCTCCGTTTCGATGGTGCTAGGAAGCTTATCGCTGCCATGACTCCCGGCAAGGACCAGGCTTCCGTCGTCACCTTCACCACCAGGTCCAAGGTCCTTGTTGGCAACACTGATGTCGGCAACATCCACTTCAGCAACCCGGACATTGGTGGTCTGACTACCATGGAGGAGGGTGTCAAGGGTGGTGCCGACCAGCTTCACGCCGCTGGCAACATCCGTGACCGCTCCGCTATGATCTTCTACTCTGACGGCCGTGACTCCGACTCGATCCTCCGCCCCAAGCTCGTTCCCGGCAAGCTCCAGGCCCTTGCCAACGAGGGTGTCCGTATCCACTGGGCTCAGCTCAACGTTGACGGCGAGAAGCGTCAGCCCCCTGGAGTCGCCGAGGTCGCCTTCCACTCTGGTGGTATCTACGCCGAGGTCAACGACGCTGCCTCCCTGACCAAGTTCATCGACCAGGTCCTCGGCAAGGGTATCACCAACGGTGACTGCCACAACAACGGCGGCAACCCGGGTGGCCCCATTGAGGAGGGTGTTATCACCCACGGCATCTGCTCCAACAACGTCCAGGCTGTCTACACCTACACTCCTCAGCGCAAGGAGAAGATTGACATTGACCTTGCTCTCCTCACCACCAAGAACAAGGTCAACCTTAACGTTGTCCTCGAGAACAAGGCTACCGGCGAGAAGAAGGAGGGCAACGTCAACAGTGGCAACGCCAAGCAGACCATCTCTGTCTCCGCCGACAAGGGCCAGCAGATCACCGTCACCGTCTCTCCCTCGAACGCCTCCAACGACGAGTGCGAGTACACTGTCAGCCTGCGCACCACCGCCGACAGCACTCCCGAGCCTTCCTCTTCCTCCACTCAGCCCGAGCCCACTCCTTCGTCCTCTTCCACTCAGCCTGAGCCTACCCCTTCGTCCTCCTCCACTCAGCCTGAGCCTACCCCTTCTTCCTCCTCCACTCAGCCTGAGCCCACTCCCTCGTCGTCTTCGTCGAAGGAGCCTGAGCCCACCCCCTCGTCTTCCTCTACTCAGCCTGAGCCCACTCCTTCCTCTTCTTCCACTCAACCGGAGCCCACCCCTTCTTCGAGCACTTCGAAGGAGCCCGAGCCTACTCCCTCTTCCTCTTCCACCCAGCCTGAGCCCACCCCCTCTTCCTCCTCCACCAGCCCCGAGCCTACTACGTCGGCCACCTCGTGCCCCGCTCCCCCCGAGCCGACCACCCAGACCGTGACCTCAACTGTCGTCACGACCGTCACCGCCCCGGCTCCCTCGTCTACGGCCTCGGTCTGTATCTGCAAGTGCGACGCCCCTGGCGCCAAGCCCATGCCCAAGTTTGAGCTCTAAGCTGAGCTGGTCTTAATCCGCCATGCGGAGGACTTTGTATCTTATTGAACAGCATATCTGATTAATGTATGCTGCTTGCTTCAAGACGGTGACGCATCGCGATAACTAACCGTCACGGCATCGTCACGCAACAGTAAAGTGGTGGCCACTCTTGAAACGCATCGCAACATGCAGCGACGACAACACTTCACCATTCACAATGCTTTGGATACGCATACTCATCGCGCTACTATTATTCCTGGGGGTGCTGTATCCAACATGGGCGCGTAAGCTCTCGCTCTGGGATCGACTTGAGGATCCCCGCCAGGTTTTTCCGTGAGTCGCCCCCAGTCCATCGTCCGTCTAATTTACCCCAGAATGACGTTTCGCCACCCAGCCCGCGGCGGAGTCTTCTACACTGTACCATTGCGCATGCGCGCTCGACATCACGAGTCGTTCGACGTCCATGTTGACACGGGCTCGGGAAAGCTGTGGCTGTACAGCAGTCATTGCGCAAGTCCCGCTTGCAAGGGTATGAAGGGGTACTCGCCGGGCGGTCCAGCCTTCAATACCGGCGAGAAGAAGACTACGCATTTCGCCGACGGCACGCGCATCGCTGGGACATGGGCAACGGACTATGTCGAGGCCGCTGGCAAGAGAATGGAGTTCTGTGAGTATGCATACTGTCGATGAGTCACGCTGCTGACGGAAGTGTTGGCGGACCGGGGCTCCGCAACCCTACCACCGGGTGTTGTCGGAGGGCTCGGACTCGGACTTCCCAAGCAGGGCAAGGCGCACCGCGTGCTCTGGGCACATAACCAGAGGCGTGTTTGCGCACTTTGCTTTGGGACCCATGGCCTCGGAGCCATGCTGGCCTTGCCTCCTGTTGCGAATGACGGCTCGCATCTGACCATCGGGTGAGTATCTGTGATCGTACGCGCTGACATCAGCGGCGTGGCAGAGTGTCCTTCACACGCCTTAGTTTGGACCCCAGTATCGAGTGACTACCGCTGGGAGGTTCGGCTGAGCGCCATAGAACACGCCGGAAGAGTGCTCATGCTGAACCGGAGGGTATTGCTGGACTCGGGGACGGTGGCCAGTGTCGCTCCTCCACCGGACGTCGAGGCATTCTTCTCGTTCTTCTACCAGAATGTCGCTGAAGCGACCGCTGGAGAATGGACCCTCGTATTCGCGGGCGGAGCGAGGGTTCATCTCCCCGAACTGTTCAGTTTCCGCCGTCATGGTCACCACGAGCGCAGCCTGCATGCCTCGCCGTCCGGGTTCAACTCGACTTGGATCTTCGGCCTCGACGTGCTGACCCACCTCCACACTGTTTTTGACGCTGACAAGCGCACGGTCGGTCTAGCCTCGAGACTGTGAATCGTTACCGTAGACAGCTTAGAGACCAGTAGATTCCGTTGTAGCATTCCATAGTTTCTTTATCAGTACATTCCGCAATGCATGTGTCTGTAACGTTCCGCGCTAGTGTATGCATGAGTAGTCGTGGAATGTGACAGTCTCGGATTCTTACGCTGGGTCACCATGTCGAACTGTGACATGCCTCTGATGCCGCCGGCAGTAACATCACATGTCGATACGATCGTAAAGCATCGTGTGAGCCTTCTGAGTGAAACCCACGCTCTGTACATTAAGTAGGCTCTCGGACCCACGCCAAGGCCAGCGCTCGACGCTCGGACGGGCTCGGACTCTGAGGCGGTGTACCGCGGCAGAAGGGGTGAGCTCGGACTCGTACGCTCCACATATATGAAGCGTTGTAGTTCGGAGTCCACTTTGGCCAACTCAAACCGTCGCCATGGGACTCCTCCGCCGCTCCAAGACCCCGACCCCGCCTGCTCCTCCCCCTCCCGCCCGTGGCGAGGGTGACTGGCGTACTCTCGTAGAGGAGGCTGTCAAGACCTCTCCGACGGCCAAGGAGCTCTCGCTGGCGACATGCACGCCTAACGGTCCTCGCAACCGTACCGTCACCTTCCAGGGATGTGAGTAGCCGTGTTGACTCTCGCTCACACTAGTCTCTCCCAGCGGCCTCGTGCAGATCGCTACCGATCCTTCGTCAGCCAAGGTGGAGCAGCTGAAGCACAATGCCCACGTCGAGATTGCCTGGTTCATTCCAAGCGGAGCGTGCCAGTTCCGCATCCGCGGCGTGGTGACCGTGATTGACGACGACTTTGCCCAAAACAAGATCCACCACCTCGCGCCCAACGCTCCCGAGCTTGAGCACGCCTACTGGGACGCGACGAAGAAGGCCATTCTCGACGCCATGCCGCCGCGCCAGCGCCATCCGCTCGTCATGCTCGCGCTCGAGCCCGAGCACGTCCAGCACCTGGACCTCATCAAGTTTGCGTACACCGAGTGGACGGAGCACGAGGACGAGCGCTGCCACCTGTAGACCTGAAGATGAATTCATACATGGTTGTACATACATAAACAATATTCGGGATGCAATGCTGTTGAATGCGGTTAGGCTGCGTTTGATTCTTTGGAGCGCCTGACGAGACGCCACAGATGCGGCGCGACATAGAGGAGACCCGAGATCAGCATCGTGCTGCCGGCAAAGATGCCGGCGTACGTGAAGCGCGATTCGCCAGCGGCCGATACAAGGTAGCCGCTGATGACCGGACCGAGGAGGACGGGGATTGCTATGCTCGTCCACATCATGCCGATTCTGCTCCCCAGCTCTTCGGGCGGGGAGATGTGAGCCGTCGCGCTGGCCGCGAGGGTGAACCAAGCGCCGGAGAAGATGCCAAAGAGGACGAGGCCGAAGCACGTCCCGACGGGGCCCGTGTTTGGCGTCCAGAAGGCGTAGTATGTGACGGAGGTTGAGAAGGCGAGGGAGCCGAAGGTGGGTCCGACGCCGAAGCGGTCTGCGAACATGCCGTACGCGATGCGGCCGACAAAAGAGCCGGCCTGCAGGATCGCAACGGAGTACGCAATGAGGTTGGGCGATAGCTTGTTTCCGGTCGCGAGCGTGGGAGCGTTAAAGTAGCCGGTAAGAAGACCAAAGCCGTACGTTGAGCACGAGAGGACAAGAAACACAAAGCGCAAGTCGTGCCATGGCTTCAGGAGCGTGCGCCAGGGCGGAGGCGTCTTGGGCGGCAACCGGGCCTTCATCCACACGCACCCCGGCGCCATGAGCACCAGGTTACAGCCCGCAATAAACAGCATTGTGTTCCGGAACGAAAGCTTGTCGAGCATGACCTTCATGCAGATCGGGTAGATGACACCGCCGAGACCGCTGCCGCCGACAATGATACCGACGGCCGTTGAGCGGCGCTTCAGGAACCAGTGACCGGCCACCGCCGTCGACGGTGCGTAGACCAGCCCACCAGCAATACCGAAGCAGAGGTGCGACAGGAGCAGCTGGTAGTACTCCTTGCTGAACGACAGGGCGACAATGGCGCCGAAAGCGATGAGCGTGCCGGAGACGGACTGGATGCGCGCACCGTGCACGTCGAAGAAGCGGCCGGTGAGCACCGCGGGCGAGAACACCATCAGCGGCTGCACGGAGCCGATCCAAGCCACCTGTGCCTTCGAGTAGCCCGGTAGAAAGTGCGTCGAGTAGTAGGGCAAAAGCTGGCCCGCGCTCGTAACTGTTGTCAGGAACGAACGGGGTAGTCACTCACTCAGACCGAAAACACAAAACAGGTGCAGGAAACATCCCGCGATGCAGAGCCACGCATCCTTGCCTCCGTCTGGGGGCGGGCCAATGTCGAGGGGCACAATCGCGGGCTCACAGGCAGCGGCATCGAGCGAGTTGCGGTCGATCGCGACGTTTCCCAGAATCACTGGCTCGCGGGAATGTCGGCTGTCGAGTCGTTCGATTTCTTTGAACTCTTTCTCAGACGGCGTCACCGCCATGGTCATATCAGACTCGGACATGTTGTTCTATGGGTCATCGATAGCAGGATGGAGCTCGACTTCTTATAGAGGATGATGACAAAGACAGATGGTTGTCGAGTTGCGGAACCGAGTCAGGTTACATATCTCGGTTATCTGTATCCGACCGGGAGTGAGTCATCAACAGCGTATAATCGCTCCATGAATAGCTATTCCTCCGGACCACATCGCTGCTCATCTAATCTCCCGAAAGCATGCATTCCTCGACCAGCTGATGCGGCTGATGCATGTGGAGGCTTGTGGAGGTCTAGATATGATTGTGGAGGTCTTTCCGATCGCTGGACCCGACGCGGATTATCTTAGCCTGTGGTTTCGGCCTCCACTTGTCGGCGATCGCCGTACGCCGTTGCGGAGTTACGTAAGGAGCCAATGCTTGGCTAGCGGTATATTCGGATTGACTATGCATCGACTTCTGCTCTGTTGACAATATCTTGACAGCGCTCGTCTGATCAGTTCGCCTAAGCTGACAAAGTCATGTAGAAGTGTCGTTTCAGCCGTGGCTCCGCGGCCGCCCCGGGTCACTTGACCCGGCGAAGCACTGACCTTGAGCAGTAGCCCGACGTTTCGGGCCAATGCAGCAGAGTCTGCAGCGCCGGATG
Source organism: Trichosporon asahii var. asahii CBS 2479 (assembly GCF_000293215.1). NCBI lineage: Eukaryota > Fungi > Basidiomycota > Tremellomycetes > Trichosporonales > Trichosporonaceae > Trichosporon > Trichosporon asahii. The sequence goes on from NW_014040850.1 coordinate 532,960, forward strand.
TACAGTCAAGGCAGAATTAGATGACCGACAGGCCTCGAGTCAGGCTGCACCGCCGTTGGCTGGTGGTACCCGAATGCCGCCAGGCTTCAGACCGATACCTCCGAGGGCGGACCGGGTACCTCGCCAGCGTATACGACCAGGATGTGTCAACAACGCTTCCTGGTTCGTCGAGATGTGGTCTGTCCCTGCAGTCGGCTGTTCTGTAGCGATGCAGACCCATGGAGCCCCCTGGCCCCGCGAGCCTCGCGAGTTCCGGTAACCTGGTTCCGCGCCGGGAGGGTTTGTAGAGTATGCATTGCCATTCTTCTGCTTCAGCGACCATCGTTCAGTAGTAGGAGGAGTTGCACTGATCGCCCCGCACACAGGGGGGGTGTGGCATGTTGCCTACAGTGGGATACGCCCGCGGCCGGCTTGCGATCGTCGCTCGGATGAGGCGGCGGACTGCGATCGCGGGGGAGATGGCCCGTACCGCGCGCGTCCCGCCAGCTATACACTCGACGGCGCGGTGTTAGCTTACCCAGCATCCTGGCTAACGATTCATACCAGTTTCGTTGCGAACTGCGTCCTCCATCCCCACCTCCAAGGGTTTCTCGGCGACTGCTCAGGGTCTCTTTCCTTGGGAGTGGGTTCGCAGATCGCAAATCTTCAAAGCGTCATAACTTGCGTGCAAATGCAGTTATCGTTCTGAAAGTTGCTCCACTGGGTCCGTCTCGTCCCCAGCTATCCAGCGGTACCGTCAGAGAGCCGGTATGCGTCGAAACCACCAAAAAGCGGCGTTCCGCGAAATTGTGGCGTCAGCCGAAATTCCCATTCCAGGAGCCAAAACCAAGGTCTATCTGGGAATCGAACCCAGGTTGCCGGAACGAAGCGCTAGCGCCTCAAAATCCGGCGTCTTAACCGTTGGACGAATAGACCTACTCGAAAAACGAAAAATCATGCAGCTAGCTGTTCTGTGGCCTGAGAAAACGTCGAAAAACCATCGCCGAGAGCATGTAGAAGTTGGAATCGGCGATGAAGACTTTCGGAGGTGGAGGTGGGTGCCTGATTCAGGCGCTGTGTGTGCCTCGGACATCAGCCAAAATGTCGGCGTCGGAGGACAATAGGGCGCACGGAGGGCGTAGCGGCGCGAAAGTTGGAGCGACGGCGGCGGGGAAGGGGGACAGTCGAGATGCTCACAACGTTGAAGCAGGGGGCGCGATGAGTGCTCGGAGTTGATGAATGCGAAAAGTCCAACTGTGCTCGGCGCAATGGTGCTCTGCAAGGATTCGAATGGGCGCAGCGGCATTGTGGAGCCAGGCTGTGCAACTGGACATCGAGAACAATACTCGGCGCTTCAAGCCACTTGCTACCACTTCACCCAACCTCAGACAACCTTGATTCATTCATAACACTACTTCACAAATTGCTATACAACTAAACGCACGCGGCGAAAGCCTGGTCGAGGATATCCACGCCTTCCCTGATCTCATCGTCGGTGACCGTGAGCGGGGGCGCGATGCGGAAGGTACCTCCAAGCCCCCTAATCTGGACAATGTTACAGCTCAGGCCCAGCTCCATCGCCTTCTCTGCAACCTTTGTGCCCAGCTCGTCCGCCGGCTCCTTGGTCTCCGGGTCCTTGACTACCTCGATGCCCATCATGAGTCCCCTTCCCCTGACATCGCCAATCTGGGGATACTTCCGCTGCAAACCCAGCAGACCCTCCCTCAGAATCTCACCCTTTCGCTTCGCCTCGGCGGGAAGGTCGTCGCGCTGGATAATGTCGCACACCTTGGCGCCAACGGCACAAACAAGGGGATCGTTCATGTGCGTCGTGATCCAGAAGAGGCCCTTGCGGTGGCACTCCTCCTCGATCGCTTTGCTCGTGATGGTGGCCGCGAGGGGAAGACCGGCGCCGAGCGTCTTGCTCAGCGTGAGAATGTCGGGGACGATGCCGTCGCGCTCGAACGCGAACATGGCGCCCGTGCGGCCGAGCCCGGTCTGCGCCTCGTCGACGATGAGGAGCATGCCGCGCTCCTCGCATCCGCGCTTGAGAGCGGCCAAGTAGCCAGGCGGCAGATCGATGAGCCCGCCCGTCGAGACGATCGGCTCGACGATGACAGCGGCGAGGGCACCGCAGCTCTGCGCATCGACGAGGGACCAGCCCCATGCCAGCTCGGCCTCCCAGTCGTGGCTCCCGTCGGCGCGGCGGAAGGGGCTGCGGTAGGCGTAGGGAACGGGCAAGACGAGCTGGCCGGGCATGGGCGGACCGTGGCCTCGGCGACCAACTGCGAACGTCGCGGCGCTGGCTCCGTGCGTCATTCCGTCTGCTGTTAGAACTTCCTAAGTAGAGACTCACGGTACCCCGCGCTGAGCGAGACGATCTCGAAACCACCCGTGTACGTCTTGGCGATCTTGAGTGCGAGCTCGTTGACCTCGCTGCCGGTCGAGAGGAAGAGGCATCGGTCCAGACCCTCAGGGAGCATGGCCGTGAGCTTGTCTGCGAGCGAGAGGACTGGGTCGGTAACCATCGCGCTGAAGAGATGGTCCAGATCGCGGACGTAGGTCGACACGACCTCAGCGATCTCCTCGTTGCCACTGAAGTCAGTAGAGCATGCAAGGCCACTCACTGTCCCAGGACACTGGACATCTGGCCCGAGGTAAAGTCGAGGATACGGCGCCCACCGGCGTCATACAGGTATGTGCCCTTTGCGCGGACGACGCGGACCTTGGACCATCGTCCGCCGTAGCGGATCAGCTTGGAGTCGGCGGCCGCCCAGAAGGCAGAGTCGGGCAGGGGCTTGGTGACTGTCATGGTGGGCAGGTGGGGAAGAACAGCTCGAGGTCGGTCTTTATCTAGACACAAGAGTTGCCCGAAAGTTGCCCGATCTCGGTTTTGCCCGGTCCCATGTCAAATCGCGGCATTTGGCGTCATTTGTGAGTTGAGAGGGCCTGGAATGCATGGAATGAGCGGTTAGTGAGAGCGAGGACGCGACGGATGGATTGAATGCAGAAGGGCTGAGACTGGATGGTGGTTCGGAGGATCGTCAGGTCCCACCAGCAGTGGTAAACTTGGGTTCACCCTTTCCTTTGTTCTGGGCTGCATGCATCTATCCAACGCATGCACGTCTACTCATGCAAGCACTCATTGCACCATGTCACTGATCCATGCTTACATGCGCCGTTCCCACGATACCGTTTTCACATCGGTTGCCCGATTTCACACCGCAGAGATAAGCCTCCTCCGTTGCCCGCAATTTGACCTCTCGTCACACTCGTCAGACTCAGCCCGCACGCGGTACCAAGATATGCATGTATACGCAGGTCTATTGCACCTCCGTCAGAGCCTGGGCAAAGTCCCGCTTCAAATCCTCAATGTTCTCAATGCCCACGCTGAGACGGACGAAATTCGGCGAGATGCCCGCCGTCTTCATCTGCTCCTCGTTCATGCTCCCGCTCCACATGGCGGCGGTGTGCACCGCGAGCGTCTCGACGCCGCCGAGGGACACGGCCTGGCTCGCGAGCTTCAGCGCCGCGACAAAGCGCGAGGTCGGGTCGTACCCTCCCTTCAGCGCTAACGCAACGACCGGACCGCCGCCCTTCATCTGCTTCTTGGCAATAGCGTGCTGCGGGTGGCTAGCCAGCATGGGGTAATAGACCGCCTCGACCTGCGGCTGCTCCTCCAGCCAGGCAGCTAGAGCCAGAGCGTTCTCGTTGATTCGGCCCATACGAAGAGGCAGCGTCCGCATACCGCGGAGCAGCAGCCACGCGTCCATCGGGCTCAGCGTCGAGCCGAGCGTCAGCGACGTGTCCCACATCTGCTCCGCCAGTGCTTTGGTTGTGCAGATCGCACCGGCCGTAATATCGCTGTGGCCGCCGAGCGACTTGGTCGCACTGTGGAGCACCACGTCGACGCCGAGGTCGGCCGGGCGCGTGTTGAGCGGTCCCGCAAACGTGTTATCGGCGAGCACGACGATACCGTGCTTCTTCGCAATCGCAACGACGCCAGCCAAATCGGTCAGCACGAGGGTCGGGTTCGCCGGCGTCTCGACATAGATGATCTTCGTCTCGGGCGTAATCGCAGCCTCGAGTGCGGCCAGGTCGCTCTGCTCGACAACGCTCGTCTTGACGCCGTACCGCGGCAGGAGCTCGTCGAACAGCTTTGCGGTAGCCATGTAGTGCCGGCTTTGAGCGATAGCGTGGTCGCCCGCCTTGAGCAGCGCAATGACTGCCGTGCTGATCGCGCCCATGCCCGAGGCAGTCAGCATGGCGACTTCCGTGCCTTCCAGTCCGGCCAGGACAGCAGCGGCCTGCTCGTGGGTTGGGTTGCCGTAGCGCGTGTAGAACCCCGCGTGCCTCGGCTCGCTCGCCATTTGCGCGAATTCGGCAGCGTCGGCGGCGCGGAACGTCGAGCTGTAGTAGATCGCCGGCGCGACGGGGTCGGCGCGCATGGGCACGGCGGCGTGCCCGTGCACCGCTTGTGTCTCGGGGTGCCAGTCCATGGTGGTGAGTGTGGATGGAAGAAGTCGGGTGGAAGTGGGCGAAGTTGCCGATCACGTCAGATCCGGAATCACCGGGAGGCGTCCCATTCGTCGGGTGGTCGAAGCGGGTATCCAGAGCCGCCGGCTGTGGAATTTGGCCGCGGTGGGCAGTTGATAGGACTGAAAGTGGAGGTTGTCCATGTCGGGATGTGAAAGTGAAGGTGGTTCTGTCATCCCGGCTCGGATGGAGGCCAAGTGGAGGCCAAATGAAGGCCGAGTGAAGGTTGAGTTGGGTTTGGCTCACCCAACAAGATCACCGCAGCAGCAAGCACATGTACCAGCTGTCGCTCTCACGGGCGTTCATCAGATCTACCTTTCACTGCACTGTGCCAAATCGTTCGCGCCACTCTACTCATCTCACATTTGTCATGCTAAGCCAGCTCAGCCTTGCCCGCCGATTGTTTCTATACATCCTTGTATGCATCGAGTCTTCGTTATTGTCATTCCCAGACGTGCGCTCTGTCCCCTAACAGTATCCAGCTGCCCAGAGTCAGGGCTCACCCCTTCTAGACCTTCGGAGGCTCTTGGAAAGAATCGTTGAGGCACTTGTGGTGTACTGGGCGGTATTTGAATGATAGTGGGTGAGTAGCTCGGACAGTTCGTACGCAGCTGCCTGCGGCGCAACGCGATGTTGGGGACAAGATGCCAAATCTGAGGCGTCGAGGAGAAAGGGGACGGAGGGCCGGAAGGCCGCGGGACAGCCCCGGTAGAGCGTGAACCGAGGTGGCCGCTGTTGGAGCGGCTTCAAGAAGTTCGACATCAGCTGCAGAGACGGGGGAATCTTGCAGTGGTGAGTCTACTTCGGCCGGGAGAAAGAGTGGCTCCGCCAGTGGAGCTGTCTCGCTGAGCAATTGTGCCCCAAGGACTCGTCGGCCATTTCGGGGTTGAGCAGCTGGGTGATCGAGAATCATAGCCTGGTCTTGTTCTTGAGGCTCATCCACCGCCATAAGCTCTTCCGGAGCCTCCGAGTTGTCCACGTGTCGTGACTCGGCCTGTTGAACGTCTTCGGCGCCTTGTGACTCTAGCGCCTCGGTCGCCGCAGCTCCGACTTTGCCCCTCCGGCTCCGACCAGTCGGGTTACCAGAGCCGCCTGCCTTCTCCCGCTGGACGCCCTTAAGATCCAATGGCTGCGTATTGGCTTGAACTTTGGGCAGACGCCGAAGAGGTGCTCTTGCGTCTGGTACGCAACTCCGCAGAACTGGCACAGCCCGCTCTCGTTGTAACGAACGGTCTGATGTGGCCGGTGGGGAAGATGTGCAGCCGCGTGAGAAGTTGCGTTCGGGCAACCACCCCCTTAGGATCGCTGAAGTAGAAGTGCGGCGAGACGTGGACTGGCGTCGAGTCAGGGCCCGCCATGTGTTTCGCAGGAAGACACTGCCATTGGTACAGCCGCAGCTTCTTCTCCAGGAGCGGTCGCCAGTTGTCGGCGATGAAGCCGTACTCAGGGGACCATGCGACCACAGTGCTCATCCATCCCGTCAAGGGTGGAAGATCAACGACACCAGGGAAGCCGTGGGCCCTCTTGGCGAGTTTGTCCGCCTCTGCGTTCAGCAGAGCGTCAGGTGTCGGCTCGCCAGTATGGCTTCGAACGTGCTGAAGCTACGACACCACGCTCACGCATCTGCTCGATTTCCTGTACGAGCCAGCGCCAAACCTCGGCGGCCGGCCGCGACTTGCCAATATGCCCAGGGGAGAAGGGCCCGCCTTCCAAGAGGTCGCGAATCGTCGCGATAGTGTTCAGGCTACCTGTGACAATCACGGCCTCCTTTGCTTCGCGGAGGTGGTCACGTAGATGTTGGAGAGCGGCCACCACGGCCATCATCTCGCCGTGCAGAGGCGTCGTGAACTGCACGTTTGAGAGCTGTATGGCGCCAGTGGCTGTGCCGACGACCGCTGCCGTCGTCGAGAACTTGTTCTTGTCGAGCTGACAATGGCTGCCGTCCGTGCCATATCGAACAGGTGAGGATGGCCCATCCTGCGAGGCAGTGGATACTGACTCGGCATAGGAGGCACGCCTCGTCGAGCCATCGGCCAGAACAGAGTCGTGGGACCCATGGAGTTCTGTCAAACGGAAGTCGTTCGCCCAGCGCTTGAACGCTGCCACTTTGGCCTTGTCAAACATGACGAGTGTCTCGAACTTGGCGTTGACGGGCGGCCGAAGGGCGTTCAGGACGTTGTCCCTCCATTGAACGAAAGGCTGGCTTTCCCAATCTGGTTCGCATTGCAGCAGCTCCTGGATGAACAGGAGGTCGGGCTTGTTCTTGCTTTCCCAATCTGGTTCGCATTGCAGCAGCTCCTGGGTGAACAGGAGGTCGGGCTTGTTCTTGGCGACCCGCTTGGCTGCGTTGGCTACGCAGATAGTGGGAATGTTGTCCACCAAAGTGTCCCTCTGGGTACCAACCAGCTCAAACTCTCCCAGCGCCGCGTATTCCCTCGCTGCCTCCCACGACTGAGGTACCAGCCGCGGTCCATTAGCCCATCGTTCCTGCTGGAGAACGAGCAAGGAAGCCGAATGTCGCTGTGCCGGGGTTTGACGCAGCTCCTTAACGCTCTATCGGCCGTCCCGAAGAGTGTGGAACGGGTTTACGCAGTCGTTGCTACAGCATCCCCAGTTGAGCGACGTGATATGGGCTATCTGTTTGAAAGGCCAGAGGGGGTGGTTGCAGGCCCTGAGAATCGCGTCCAAGACGAGCTGGCCGTTGATGCGGAGAGCGGAGGGGAGGCCAAACCCCAGCTGATCTAGGGGCAGGAACAGCATGGCGCTCCTCCTGAACTCAACACCGAGCGCTGCGCTGATCTTGGCCGCAAGAACGAGGTCGATCTCTTCTGCCATATGCAGGGGCAGGGGATGTACGCTCAACAGCCCTCGGATCTTGGGCATGAGGACCCCTGAAACAACCCGGCGGATGAGAGAGATGGGAAGGCGGTCCATGTGCGCCAGCGGAAAGTTGTTTATGATATCAACGATCCGAGTCATGGCCGCCCCTGGGTCCAAGAACGTCGTCCTCAGGAACGTTGGCTCACCGTACGAGTCGAGGAAACGTCGATCTCGATGCTCTGCGGAGCATCTGGAGGAGCCTTTCCCAATGTAAAGGCGACCGTCTTTTCGGCGTTCCCCCAATTGGTCACGATGTTGTACGCATATTGGAACGCCTCCGCCAGCTTTGTCAGCTCGCCGAGGGAATTCCACGACCTGGCGACGATCAAACTGTCGTCGGTCGCCTCGAGCAGTCTCAAAACGACCTTTGAGAACTTGGGATCGTCATGAATGGTTTGCAATGCCGAGCTCATCGTCCCGATTGGCGGGAAGTGCCGTGCAGCTCCGGTGAACGCTTTCACCAGAAGTAGAGCTATGCTGAACGCGTAACGTAACGAGGGGCAGGCGTCGCCTTGCCGGGTTTGCCCGGAGGTGAGGAACGACTCTTCGCAAATGCCATCTTGACTCTTCACGCGAATGCGGCAATCTCTCAGCCTTGCTCGTTCGAATTCAATGATATCTGGATCGAATCCGAAGTACGCCAAGGCGTCCTCAAAAGCGGATTGGTCCAGTCGGTCGAATCCTTGGACGTGGTCCCGTTTCAGCACGAACAGCGTCCGGCCTGTCGCAGAGCAGGTCCATTGCCAGGAGGAGCTGGATGAGGTCCCCCGTCTGCACACCCTCTTGGCAGGCTGCCTGAGTTGGGGACAGCAGGCCCTTCTCATGGATGTGGCTCTGGAGCGAAGAACCAAACCAAGAAGAGATTGCTTGGTACAGGACGTTGGACAAGCATATGCCCCTGTAGTTCTTCGGGTCGACAACAACACCCCTCTTATGCAGTGGGGTAATGTAAGCCTCCTTGAGAGCAGGGGGGAAGTATTTCAGGCGCACAATGCTGTTGGCGAGACTGACCACAATCTCGAGGAACTCGTCGCAAGCGTGAGCTAAAGCCCACTTCTCCCAGCCGGACCGAGGAAGGGCGGGCATTGCCTTGCGAGAGGATATGTCGCAGGTCCGCCACAGTCATACGCCTGGGCCACCCGGAATCCTCACCTCCTTGTCAGTAGACACGTTGGGGTCCAGCGGGGCGCTCGAGTTGAGCCAAGGCTTGGGGACATTGGGCGGCGGCGGCTGCTGAAGGAGCGCCCTGAAGTGGTCCGTCCAGATCTCGAGTTTGGCCTCGGGATGGTGCTCCAAAGTCGGCTCGGAGCCGTCGGCACCCGTCTTGAGGAGGAAGGGAGGGTTTGTGATGGTTGACGGCTCGAACACGTCCTTGAGCTTCCCTCCGTCCATGACACGCTCTCGCTCGGCGATCTGCGCGGCTATGACGACGGAGTTGGTGCGCCGTTCCTCGCGGCAGGTCGGCCTGGTTCTCGCGGCGCATATGCTCGAGCTCGGAGAGGGCACTCGAGTTGTCCCAGAAGATGTCGAAGTGCTCTGGGGGGAAGAGCTCGCGAAGCTCTTGATCGTCTTCGCTGTCTTCGATGAGATCCAGGAGACGCTCTTCTTTCGCCGCTCTGATTGCCTTTCCGAGCAGGCTGTGGGGTCTTGTAGGACAATGCTAGTGGCCTTTCAAGAACACGGGTTGAAAGGCGCATCCGTCTAGGGCTTCTTGAAGGACGCATGGCAGGCCGCTATGAACTTCTCGCAGCACCACTGGCAAACCTCGTCAACACTGCTATGGTGTTGATGGGTCTGTCGTCGGGGGAGCCGAATTCTCGAGGCTTGCCGTCAGATGATCGTTCATGCAACGGTATGCCGTCGCTTCTCCTTCCGGTTGTCGAACAGGAACGCAACTGCTTTGTTTGGTCATCGGAATCAGACAACCGAGGCGGGACGATGATCGGTGTCTGGGATGGGCATTGGCGGGCGCACCCCAGATTCACTTGCTTCTTGACGCGCTCGATTGAGGCAAACGAGCGTGCTGGGCGTTAATGGCGAGCCGGGGGTACCGTTGGAGAACGTTTCGGTCTTGACGATTGAGATGTTCTTGCTGACCACGAAGCGGTCGAGGTTGCGTCGAGCTCTTGCGCTTGGAGCAGCGTCCAGTCCCGCTCCCAAGTGACGTCAAGTTGAGCATCCCACGTGTCGATGCCGAAAAGTGATTGGTACGCGAGCTGCTGCGCGGACCGGGAGCTATCTTCTTGCCTGTTCAGACTATGCGACTCCGACGCGTTCAGATGGGCGTTGTCGTCCCCACCGAGAACCCAAAGCTCGGGCGCGTGGCGGATGACCTGAGCAACGGCGGCCCAGAAGGCTGGAGATCTGCGCTGGCCTCGTCCGACGCTTGCTGTTCGCCCTTTCAGCTTTGAGGCCGGTGGGCGCGTAGACGCCAATAACGCGCAGCTTCTTAGGGCGCTTGGCCTCGTCGGGCAATGTCAGGTCTACAGCCCAGATGCGGTCGCCATTGCGAGTTGGTCACGGATGCGACATCCACCTGGCGAGCGTGTGGCCGCAGTTTCTCCTGCACGAAGATCGCAACGCCTGCCGCCACGGCGAGACTTGTGAAGGGATCCGGGTACGTCCTCTTAGCACCCCAGTTGCCAACTGACGGCAGAGTCGGCAGGCCTTCGTTTGGTCGTTGGGCCGTCTCTGAGACAATGAAGACGTGCGGAAGAGCTGCCTTCAATATGCGAGAAGTTGCCGCTTGCTTCACGTCATTACTACGCCAATTGTGAACGTTGGCCGTCACGACCTTGAAGGGGGCTCGGCGGTCACTTCGCCGTTGAAGCCGGCCATGATGGGGGAGACGCGCTGAAGACGTGGGACGGCTGTGCGAGGTAGAGGCGTTGAAGCGGTGTAATTGTTGGGGGTGTAGATCTCAGAGCTGCGCCTCTGCGGGCGTGCACGTGTTGTACAGGGTGTGACTTGTGATGCGTGCGCGCGCAGAGGTTGCCAAGGTCAGGTAATGGTGTCTGGATGAGCAGATGAGCTGGTGGTGTGTAGACAAAAAGTGTCACAGCAGCCTGGCCGTTCAGAAGGGGCTTGGCGGGGGGAGGAGCGGTGGGGTCGTAGAGCTCGCATATGCCGTTGACACTGCCCACGATGTCGGAGAACCGCTGGAGAGAGAGTTGCTCCATGGAGAGATGAGAGGCTGTGCTGAGGGTGCAACCTGTGTAGGTATCGTGATGGACGGGTTAGTGTTCAAAGCGGATGGGAGTTGATATACGGCGAACTACGCAGGCAAACGTGCGTGAGAAGGTGAAGAAGAACGTACAAGAAGGGAGTGCAAGGGATGGGCGGAAGAGAAGCAAGTGTCAGTGCGCAGTCTGCGCCCACCCCCGCCCGTCATACTTCCTGTGCACTGCCCGAGCTGCGAGACGCCCCTTACGCCCCTCGACGGCCTCGACCCCCAATTCCTGCTGTGCATGCTGAGGGCGTGTGTGATCCGCGAATCTCGTTGACCTGATGACAGCTTCTGTCGATGAAACGGGCTGCGGCCGTGCGCGCAGGGACGGTTCCGCAGGATCCGCACCTCATGCCGTTCGGACGGTACACAGAAGCGCATAGTGAGCAACGAGACACAGATGCATAGTGTAGAGACTGCTGGATGTACATATCTAGTTCTAGCGCGCATGCATTGAACTTCGACGTGCTGTGGGCACGGCGCAGCGACGAGCGGTGTGAGGGTGGTTCAAGCGTGAAGTGCATGAAGAGTGTGATGTGCAATGGAGGTGGTTGGGGTGGCTAAAGTATGCTGGGTCGGTGTGTGACGAGGAGACCCGCGGGCTCCGAGCGCGGCTACGACGGAGTTTGAGGCCTGTCAGGCTCTGCGACCGCCGGGGGCCGAGTGAGACCCAGACCGGTGTGGTCGGCGAGTGCAATCACTGTGTCCCGGTGCACACCCTGCGTGCGGCGCAGGTACTCGAGGGTTTCCAGCTGGCGCTTCAGCTCCTCCTTGTCCTTCTTGGACCGCTCGACCCGTGGCTGGAGCTGCTGCGCGGCCGCAGACTCGGCTCCGCAAATGGCCACAACCTCATCGTAGATGGCAATCTCGCGGTCGAGATACCTGAGCTCCGCCTCGATGAGGTCGATCCGCATGGTGAAGACGAGACGGTCTTGGTCGGCAGAGTCCCTGCGGAACAGGTTCCTGAACATCTGCTGCAGGTTCGAGTACAGGTCGGAAGTGAAGGTGCGAAGGTTGATGGTGTGCGTGGACATTGTCTTCGCTGCATCTTCAACCTCGTGCTGAACGACGTCCAGCTTGACCGTGGCTCGGTGAACTGCGCCAGCAAGCTTCTGCTGAGTCGCGACAGCCTCCTCCTCGTTGACTGCGCGGTCACGGCGTGGCACAAGCTTGAAGTCGTTCAGGTCGAACGCCAGCTCCCACGCGTGCCCGGCGTACATCGGCTGGCTGGCGATGTACTCGGCAAGACCGACCGAGGAAGGCACAGCTACGACGTGCCGGTCGTGCACGCGAGACAACAGGTTGCCACCATGGTCCACGGGCTTCAGGAACTCTTGCATGCCGTGCTGCGCGTTGAATGCCGCGACCCAGCCGCGCAGATCTTCCAACAGGTAAGTGTCGCTGACGCTACCCTGATCGATGCTGACGATGGTCGTGGGCTCGTCGGTTGGAATGCACGTTGCCGAACGCGAAAAGTAGACGGAGTGATCCATCAGCTTGGGCTTTTGCTGGGTGAAGTGGTCCAGCAAATCTTGAACAGCAGCCGGACTGTGCACGACCACCAACGCGCTGCCGACCTCACCGGCATTGTTGCGGTGGAAGCCTGCAGTCTTCATCGTCTTCAGGCAGTGCCCACGCTGCTTCACCAGCTGCTCGACCCACCTCTCTGCCTCCGACTGGGTGAGAGGATACATTCTCCTACCCTCGCCCGGACCCGGAGCGACAAACGTGAACTTGACGTGGCAGCGCTGGTCCACCTTGGCGCCACATGCCCAGTAGGCCGCCACTCGCTTGGCGACAAGCTGAACGCGCACTTCCTCCATCTCCTCTTGCAGGTCGATGCCATTCTCGCGGGCCTTGTACCAAGCGTTCAGGCTCCAGCGCAAGCGTAGGCAGCTAATGCGGCCATTCTCGAGCGAGCCGGACGGCCCAGCAGACACCTCAAGATCCTTGGGAGTGAGGTTCGGCAGGGTGAGGTCGGCCAGTGCATTCTTCTGCAGGGTCTCAATCGCCCCGCGCGCGTGGTACCTGCCGTGGCAGAAGAGCGTGAGCTGAAGGGGTGAGTCCAAGAAGCGGCCGTTCTTCAGCATTGCGTTGAGATGGGAGTTGGCGGGTTCCGAGAGGGTCGCTGGAGGGGTCAAGCCCTGTGCAGGGGGTGTGAAAGCGGAGAAGGAGGACACTTGAGAGGGGGGCCTCTCAATACTGGCGAAAGGAGGGGAGGAAGTTGTTGATGGAGAGAACTGAGGTGGCGAGGAAAAGGGGATGGATGTCAGCTGGTGGCGGGCTTAGCTGAAGGATCCTTGCGTGTGGTCGCTATGCAACGTCGTGGGAACGTGCTAGCTCGTGACGGGCGCACTTGCTCCCCTCGCTGATCAGTCCTTTGCGCTGCAACGTCATGGGCGGGTGTGTCTGACTCACGTTGGGACGTTTGCGTGTGGACACAGTCCGCTGGCTGTTGGGTGGTGCGGAACTCTGATCCCCCGGGGCAGGTTAAGAGTGCAAGGTGGAACGGGCTGTATGTGGTGGGAGCATAGGGTGTTGAGGCTGCAGACTCGCATTACGATCTCGCTGATTAGGAATTTCGACATGTGCAGCAGTTGAAGAAAAGTCCGCCGAAGCTGCAGAGTGTGGTTCCAATTGGTTTCAGAGCCCCATGACGACGACCAGGCAACGAAAGCGCAGCACTCGGCCGCTCCTGAACAATCACTGACCGTAACATGCGTGACCTGTAGGTTGAGATTGCTTCATCAACAGTCTGATCACCCTTCCTTGGCGAGACAGTGGCCGTCGACGCGCAAGCCAGTTCCCGCATGTGCGAGGGGCAGGTCTGCTGTATGGATGTCTTCACCGCTACAAGGACCTTCAAAAGCTTTTGGGCAGCAAGCATGCATACGCTTTGTCCACCAGCTGCCAGAGCGATCTATGACGCATGCATCGCCCTACGCGCCGCGTATTCGACAACCGTCTCACGCTAAATGCGATATTCAGGGTCGATCAGATCAAGCCGACGCGACTGACTTTGCACTGGCGCAATGTCTGAGGACGAGTGCCCGCCGAAATGCATCGTCGCGCGCACCATGGTTCTTCCACTGCTGGTCCGGTGGCCCTGGGTCTATACGCATCATGCGGCGCCAAATTATGTGCACGCAGCTTGGTAGCAACTCGGCTTACGCATGGACCAGATCTGCTGGTTGCACGTCGCCTTGGGTGTGGGAGGGGCGAGGGGAACGCAAGGGATGTGTGATACACAGGCAAGGCAACGGGGGCTGCAGCGGCCTTGAGCGCGTCGAGGAACCTGGGCTAAGCGTCGCCACCCCACCGCGAGCACTCCACGGAGGTGCACGTCTTGCTTCACTCGGCACACTGTATTCACCGCTGCCTTCCTCGCTGACTCTCTCCCTCCGTTCACACCCAACACATCAGCATATTCGACCCGCGTCCGTGTTCTCATATCACTCACGTGCGCATCGTCTCCCGTTCTCGCACCCCGCAAGTCGCTCCGTTTTTCAGCTACTTGCCCAGCACACACCACCACCCTCTCACAGCAAGCAACTTCCTCCGAGTCGGTCATGCCTATGATCTAGCTTTAGCCCGTCACGCCTGAATCGTTCAACAAGATCTTCGGGCCTGTTCGCTTAAGAAGACATTCACGCCTCGGCATTCTCTTCCTCCCCCTCTCGTCCCGGCACTTCAAGTCAAACCTTTTAACAAGGTAAGGCATGAGCTCTCGACCTTTTCTGACTTCAGAGCATCATGTCCGCGTCGAGCGCTGCGGACGGCGAGCACCCGTTCTCGGTCATTACTCTTAACGTCAAGAAACTGAGTTAAACAACACCGACAAGCCCACAGCGATCGCCCGTATCATCAAGAATGCACGGCCACACGTTGTAGTTTTGAGCGAAACAGGTCAGCCTCGACGCACCAAGCTTCCGCCACTGCAGACCGGGACCACCTACAAAGTGTCTGACGACTACAACGTCCTCTCTTCCCCTGCTTCAGGGATGAACCAATCCACCGGTGTGGCTTTGTACGTGGACAAGGGCATCCACGCCGTCAAGGTCGCCATCAAGGACAGGCTGTGATTGCTGCGATTCACCATGCGCGCATGGTGGACGGCAGTGAGCGCGAGATCGAGATCATCAGCGACAGATGGAACACACTTCGCGCCGTCGCCGAGCCCCTTGAACCGGTTGAACCCGCGCCCGGCCGCGGAAGCTTACCGCTGGCTGTTCAGCGAGATCGACCTCGCCCGCGAGAACGGTCTCAGCTTCCGCCTGACTCATGTCAAGGCTCACACCGACTCTGACTGATCCAGGCATGCTGGAACGAGCAGGCCGTGCTTGGTACTGCCGCCGCCGTGGTCGGACACGAATGACAATTATGTTGCATTCCATCGCTGTAATGTACAAACTGTTGCGGCTCAACTATAACACTACTTACCGTATTCTCTACATTCTACTGCCCTTATCAGCCTTCTTCATGGGTTGCCTATTCTTGCTTGAGCCCAGCCGTGCGGTCGAAGGTGGCGCAGTGACGGTGAGTCCCGTGCGGTCAACTAAAGCCACTTTGGTTTTGCGCTGTAAGGCGTGCTGCGCTCGCTGTTGTGTGGTGTTGCGCTTATCCGCCTCGAGCTGACTCTTCGCCTTGATCAGCAGATCTCGGCGGGCATTGTGCTTCTTGCTGCTCTCCTCCTTGATCTCCCCCTCCACAAGGATGATCTCACGGTTCACCTCCGCTAGCTGACCCTCAATCAGCTTGAGCTTGATTGTGAGCACCAGCACATCACGGTCGATGCAGCCTTGATTATCGAGCTCGCCAAACAGCGTCTGGAGGTTGTCGTACAGATCGCGGCCGAAGGTCTGGAGGTTGATGGTCTGCCGACCCATCTCGGAGACGCTGTCGTCGACGGAAGCGTGGATGCCCTTCAGCCTGACTGCAAGCTTGTTGAACTCGGTGCGCAGCTCGCGCACTTCAGCGGCTAGGGATGCCGCCTGGGCCTGCTGCCTGTCCTTCAGGATGCGCTGCGAGACAAGCTTGTTCGCGTTGAGGTTGTAGGCGAGCTCCCACGGGTCGCTGCAGTGGGGCGTCTGCGCGGCAATGAACTCGGCCAGCCCAACCGACGAAGGGACGGCGTAGGCGTGACGAACAAGCACCTGTCCGACGGTTCGGTCTCCCGCGCTGGAGAGGACGTGCAGGAAGTCGTTCGTGCCGTTCTTGGCGTTGAACTCAACCACCCATCGCTGGAGCTCGTCTTCGAGATAGTGTGCTTGAACCTCGCCCTGGTCGGGACCGATGATCGTCGCTGGGGAATCCATCGTCACCACGGTGTCCGAGGCGGAGAAGGTGACGGCGTGACCGTCAAAGGTCGGCGCCTGGCGTCGCACAACCTCTGAGACCTTCTCGACAGCAGTGGGAGTGTTCAGGATGACAGTCAAGCCCTTCACCTCTCCGACCTTGAGCGTGCCCTGGAAGCCCTTCGGCGTGATGTCGATGAGACGGTAGCCCAACTTCATCACAAAGATCCGAGCCCACTCCATAGCATCGTTCGCGTTGACCTCAATGCCCTCTTCCTGCACGACGAACTGGAATCGACCATGACATCGCTGATCGACTCCGGGCGCGCTAGCCCATTGGGCACAAAACCGCTCGCTCAGCTGGGTCCGAACGTTCTCCATCTCGGCCACGAGGTCAATCGGTCGCTCAAGAGTTTCGTACCAAGCGTTGCCTGACCAGGAGATGCGAACGCTACTCGGCCGACCTCCATCTTCAGCTCCAGCGGGTCCGGCAGTGAGCTTAAGCATGGTCGGATCGAGATTCGGAAAGGTGATGCTCTGCAGAGCGCGATAGAGCACCTCTTTGGCGGTGGTCATGTGGTGGTGCGGCAGACCAAAGACCATCAGTTCAATCGGCGAGTTCATGCCACGCCCATTGCGGGCGACAACGGCGTCGTGGGACAGACCCTGGATCGTGTTCGTAGTGGGCAGGGGCAGAGGCAGGCTCGCTGCAGATGACACAGCGGCTGGCCTATGAGCACTAGTGGAGGCTGAGATGGCGAAGGGTGGCGCGGATGGAGTGTGCGCGGTGTCCTGCGACGCGGGACTCATCTCGGAAGAAGGTGGCGGGTGTGCGTTCTTGTGGACGAGAGCTAGCAAGGGTGGGAGTGGAGGGCTGATGGGCAGGCAAGCTGAGCTGTAAACCGAGGTGGTCGTACAGAGGGAGACAGACGGAGTGATGGAGAAAGGGAATGGTGGTGGAAAGAGTGATGGCGGAAGGAGTGGAAGACGAGGGAGTGATGAAAGGAGGGAGTGATATAGGAGAGAGGTAAGTTGTGGGCGCCAGATGGACGACAGCACATGAAGCAAGCCCCAGGAGTGCGGCGTGCGTCAACTGTGGTGACTCGGCGCCCCCGTCGCACCGTCGCCCTCTTGCCCCAGTCACCTCGGTTGTCTGGGCGAGACATCGTTCACAGCACGCTACCGCATTGTGACACTGTCGCCAGATCGTTTGGATCGCACAATGTGTCGGGCGCCGCTCGACCGACGGCCGACCGCATTGTTGTCTAGTCCATCACCACCGCCCCTCAACCGTCGCAACCCAGCTGCGCAGCACACCGCCCCGCGACGTCCCCCTTGCGCCCCTCGCTTTACGCGCGCCAGCGTTATACGTTGTCCTCTGTCCCTCGGCCCTTGCGGCGTACCCCCTTGGAGCAGGAGCCTCATGTTGGTGAACCGTACGACTCTGCGTTCAGCTATCGCAGTAGAGGGTATAGCAAAGTAGGGTGGAGGTGTCCGATCCTCTCATCGATCTCATCGCTGCTCCTCTTTCTTTCCCCCGCCACCCGTTCTTACCCATCTACGTCATCTACCTCAGCATCAAATCCCTTTCGTGAACAACTTCCACTCTCTCCGGCTTCTTCACCCCCATTGTGACCAACGCCTCAGCCGGTTAGAACGCATACCTTCCCTCCATCTGCATCTTTGATCCACTGGTAGAGCTCTTCGCTAGCGCCGGGAGAACCTCACAACATCGCCTCCATCAGGTCCTTCCCCCGCCCGCCCAAGTTCATGATGGCCCTCAACAGCCCCCATCCCCGCACAGCCGCCTCAGCCAGCAGTCAAGTGATTTCCCCCGCCACGACGCTCTCAAGACGGCCACCTCCAACTCCTGACGATGGACCTACGCGGCTTGCCAGGATACCATCGCCGCCGCAGCAAACATCGTGCCCTTCCCCTAAACACAGATTCTAAAACTGCGCGACGGGCATTTGTCAGAGTCTCCCATCCTGTTGACCGTTTTTGGGCTCTCCAATTCCATCAAACTACGGCCGTTGAGCAGGTCAAAAGGACGTTGCGTAACCTGTCTCCGAGCACAATCACACACGAACACCTGAGGGTGTCACCGTCAAAAGTCGATTCTGACGGCGTCGCCGAAACGGCGCAAGTCTCGTGGAGGCCCAAAGCATGGGTTAAGAATGTCGACCTGGTCGTCGAAATGGATCGCGTGGGGCAGTGTCGTTGCAGGGTATCGACCAACCATCGCAGTTGGAGGCGGCGGTTGAGCGACGAGGTGGACCAAGAAAGTGGAGGCAGGGTCCTGGGGCCCCGAGAACAGCAGCGATTCCCGGCGGCAGTCGTTCGAGCAGTGGTGATAGCATGCGGTAACCAATCTTCGGTCCATCTCTTCTCGTAGTAGTGAACCAGTTCGACGAATCTCGGGGCAGCATTAGTCCAATGCACGATAACAGTGTTCATGGATCATCGTCAATAATGTAGCCGATACTGCACGAAAGTAATCACTGCATGAATCTCCCAGCCTGGCCCCGGTATGCGCCATGGTGCTAGTCACCGATACAGTCCTGCCCTAGAGGCCTCAGAGGCTCACACAGACGTAGAGGTCAGAGGTCAGAGATCAGAGAGATCGATGCTCAAGGCAGACTGCGCCGCTGCCGCAACCTCGGGGGAGCCAGAGTACTGCGTCAGCAGACTATCGAGACGGTGACGCAGGACGCTCATCTGCTCGACTGTACGCACGCGCGCATTATCGGCGACCTCGGCCTGGGCGGTCAGTGTTCTGGCCAGCGCGGCCTCAGCCGAGTCGGACCAGATGCTAGCCTGCCTGCGCTGGCTGCGGAAATGCTTTGCTTGCAGCTCCAGCTCCATGATCTCTGCTGCGACGCTCAGAATCTTGACCTCGAGGTCGATGGCCGACTCGGGGCAGCTGTCGGGGAGCCGCGACACGTTCTGGAACGCCGCCTTGCCCATGTTGCGCACCGTCTTGCGGATGATCTTGGGCTCAAGCTTGCCGTCGTTGAGGTGGAAGGCAAGCTCATAGGGTTGCCCCTCGGATGGCAATTGACGCTGGATAAACTCAGCAAGGCCGACCGAGCTCGGAATGGCGACGGCGACGTGATCGTGGACACGGCCGAGACGCTTGCCATCCTCGACATCCCACAGCGACTCATCCGCGCCATGCATCTCGTTGAAGGCGTTAACCCATCCGTCTAGCTCTTGCAGAAGGTCGGCGTCTGAGAGGTGACGACGGTGCGGGCTGGCGATCAGGCTCGGATACTTGATGTCAACGACAGGAGCACTGGGAGTGAAGCTGACGAGCACCGAATGCATGGCAAAGTAGTCGCTGGAGTCTGTCACCTGTTGCTGGAGAAGTCCTGGTGGCTCGGCGAACGTGGCTTTGACACGGATCCCGGTGCGCATAGTCTCGACCTCGTGGTGAATTATGTGGAGACCGTGGCAGATGCAGAAGTCGAGGACGGCTCGAACAGCGTGGGCTTCGGGTGCCGCAATGCGGACCGTCGGGACAACGGTGAAGACGCCGGCTCGACGACGGTCCCAGCCCGACGAGTTAGCCCAGGCGACGTTGATGTCTTTGCTGATTAGAACCTGGCGGATGTCATCCAGGCTCCTGGCCATGTCCACGTTGTGTCCCCAAGCGGCCGTAGACCATGAGATGGTGACGACGCTCGTGTCCCGACTCTCGCCCACCTTGAGCTCCAACAGGCTGGAAGGCAGCCCTCCGGACGAGACCCCGCTGAGCGCATGGCAGATAACGTCGAGCTTGTCTTGCTTCGTTCCTTCGGAGATGTAAGCCGTAAGCTGGACGGGAGAACCGGATGGCTTCCCGTTCAGCACACGTTGGAGAGCTGCAGTGGTCATGCCCGGTAAACTTGAGGTGGGAGTCGACTCGGGACGCAACGCGCAGGATGGATGTACGGATACGAAGGTTAGATTGGCGCAATTGAGGCATCCGTCGACGAGAACGAGCACCTGCCCGGTGTGACGAGTGAAAGGTCCAAGGAAGCAATCGACATCATCTGCACGATCTGCATGCAATCGAGGACGTCCGAGAGCGGAAAGGGGCGGAGGTGCAGCAGCGCAGTGGAGAGCGGGGTGCGAGTTAGCTCCCGCATGGGCTTGCTGTCTGATTCTGACGCCCTTCCCTTGATCGCATGCCCCAGCTGGGATCGCGAAGGAGGGCGCAGATCCCAAACCCGTGTGCGTGATTCGGGCGCAACGGCGCAACGCTGGATGGCTGCGCAAGCGTGCAAGAGGAGAGGTTGTCGGGCTCGCCGGCAAGAGATGTCGTATGAACCCATGCATGATACTGTATGCACTTGCACAAGCTGCCTCCTCATCTCTCGCGGGATACAGCACCGGACCAAAGATGCACTCTCGGAGGCTCCTCTCGAAAGCAGGGTCAGGGACGGTGACAGGTCAAACGCGAGTGATTTCTTTTCGCCACCGACTCTGGGAGGCGCAATGTCTGCGAGGGAAGGCGCAAGTGACTGTCGCCATGCTTGCTTGCGCCCCAGACGATGCCCACCTCCAGCTCGGACCACCGGATTAGCGTGCGTCAAGATCTCCCCAGTGCTGGTCAAGCGGCAGTGGATCCGTTGCAGCACCCTCTGTCAATGGCGATTGAAACAAGGAGTAGCCGTCGACGGGCAATACCAAGGAGACTGTTGCCTGATTGTTAGGGCGAGCCAGTTCTTCAGGTCGCACTGGGCCCTCAGCAGGGGCTCAGGCGATGAAACCAAGACGCGGTGCGAGAGGAGAGCGAGTACGCAGCGTCTCCTAGCTGACAGGCGGTACGACTAGCGGAAGACGTGGCCAAGGTGAGAACTGGGCAGACACACTCTGCTCCTCACATCCCTCCATTCCCTCCTACACCTCTACACTCCTCCACCACACTCCGCACCACTGCACTTCTCTCGACAACACCAGACACTACCCCTCATTAAGCTCCCCTCCAGCACGCACCAACCTCTCCGCCAAGCCCCAGCCAACTTCTCCCGCTTGATCTGTGAGTGGAACTTCCGTGATCCTGTGTTGACTTCGGAAGCCGTTCAGCATGACCAGCCAGCTCGACGCTGCGACGCCGTTCACTGTTGTCACTTTGAACATCAACAACCTCAGCGGCAATGAGAACAAGACCAATGGTTTGAAGAACCTGTTCGACCGCTGCAAGCCGCATGTCCTCATCCTTTCGGAAACATGGGAGACTCCTGATGGCCTTCCGGACGTACACGACCCCGCTACCTACACGAGGTTTTCCGTACCGGCAAGTCGGGCCAATCGCGCCACAGGGGTAGCTGTCTACGTAGACAGTCGCATCAAGGCTACGCTCGTCAATCTGGACAGTACCGCCGAGACCATGGGACGAATCTGCGCCGTTGATCTTGTGCTTCCCGACGAGACGAAGCGTCGCAAGGTCGTACGCGTGATCGGGGTGTACGCATCGCCCGACATGGACGACTATGTCAGCAGCTCTGCCATGACTCCATTTTGGTCGGCAGTGCATTCTCTCACCTCCGACCGTCACGACTGGATCGTCGGTGGCGACTTCAACGCCCACCTGCACCCCCAGGAGTCGTTCACCCTGAGACAGTCTAGGTACGAGCTCCACCGCGAGAAGCAGCAGGTCGCGTACCGAGCCTTCCTCAACGCTTCCAACGGCGTCGACACCTGGGAGGCACAGGAGGATGTCACCTGGGAGCGCTGTTGGTCTATGAAGGCCGACGACGACCCGAGTACGCGTCGGATCTTGGACCGCTTCGTTGTGTCGCGCAGCGCTTCCATAATTAAGACCGATACGCTCTCAGGAGATGGTGTCACTGCCACTCTGACCCCAACGTCCCCTCCGACTGTCCTCGAGATTCGCCAGGCCGTTCGCCAGATGCCGTTCATGCCGATTCCCAAGACGAACCACCGGCCGGTACGAGTAACGCTTCGTCTCGGATGCCTCGTACCGAAAACGCGTCGAGGCTGGACGAGCTCGGCGCCCCGTCGTCTCCGCCAACCTGAAGGCGAGGCCGCCAAAGAAGCGTATGGCAAGCTGAACGAGAGTCTCAAGAAGACCTTGACCGAGTCGCCGCCGCCGTGCCTCACCCCGCGGTCCAACGCTGAGTGCGACGCACTCTACGAGTGGTGTAGCAAGGCCTTTGTTGCGGCTTCAGAACACTCATTCAGTCGGCCCCGTTCCGGCAGTCGAGTCAACAAAGGGTTCCAGGCTCCGACAAGCCCTGCGCTTGAGCTGCTTCTGAAGGAGAAGAAGCAAATTGGGCGGGCAATGCGCGCGGCCAAGGAAGACCGCCTAGCTGCTCTCTTCGCAGGGGACCGCAAGATCCGCGAGGTTCTGAACGGCCTTTTCAGTTCCAGCTCGTTTGGTCGGGACTTCGACAAAGCTGATGCCATTGAGAAGATCAGCTCTAAATGCAAGCAGAACAATGCCGCTCGCCGCAAGGAAGAACGTCGTCTGGACTCGGTCGTGTCGTGCGCCTCGGAGCAGACTGCCTGGGACAAGGTCATGGCCGGCGGTAAACTCAAGCACCTCTTCGTCCCCCCAACCGTCACCAACCCGCCATGGCTGCTGCGCCGCGACGAGACGGGCGGGTCGACCACTCTTGAGCATGAGCCTGAGGCCAAGCTGCGCGTCTGGACGAGCCACTTCCGGGACCTGCTCCAGCACCCCGCACCTCCGGCCGTCCAGAAACCGTGGATGGCGACGAGCCAGCCTCTTCATCCCGGCTCGGAGGACAAGGGAGGCGAGCAGTTTGACTGGCCCAGGGCCATGACCGTGGACGATGTACGACGGACCCTTCTTCACGGCAACCCTCGCCCTTCTCCCGGCCCTGATGGCTGGGAGAAGTGGGCCCTCGTCCACGCCGACAACGAGTTCCTGATGGTTGTCACCAACCTGGCCAACTACGTCATCCTGAGCTCGTACTTCCCCGACCCAATGAAGTCGGCGTACATCACGCCCGTGTACAAGAGGGGCGACACCACGGACCCGGCCAATTACCGTGGCGTCTGCCACTCCAACCTCATGTACAATCTAGTCTCCACGTGGTTCAACAGCAACTTCCGCGACTACCTGTGGCAGAAGGGCCTGGTGTCACCCACGCAGGTAGCAGGGCAAGCTGGGGTCCAACCAGGGGATATGATCTCTCTCCTGCAGCAGGTCGACAGCTGCGCATCGGTGAATGAAGAGACTGTGTTCGTCTTGAAGCGCGATCATCGACAGGGATTCGATCGAGTCGATGCGTCTGGTTTCGAAGACGCTCTCCGCTACTTCGGTTTCAACGAGAACGTTGTCGACTTTGAGCGGGCGCGAATCGGGCGCTGCAGCATGATGGTCAAGTGCCAGGACGGCGTGGCTTCGGACGTTTTCGTGACCTCGGGTCAAACGAAGCAAGGTGACGCGGTTTCCTCAACCCGGTACACCCTCTGGCACTCGCTGTTGTACTGGTGGCTCCTGCGAACTCCGTCGCTCACAAAGCACTTCCCAGAGGTGCGAACGCGGAACGCGAGGACGGGCGACATCCACCTGGACATCGACAGCCAGCCGGGACAGGTACTCCGGTGCCTGGAGGCAACAGATGACAACTTGTTGATGGCAACATCTTGGAAAGCGTTGAGGGTCATCACTCGCATGGCCGAAACATTCCAAGAGGCATATCTGGCGGAGACGAACTGGGACAAGTCCGAGGTGTTCACCTTGGGAAGACGCCTGAACGAACCTCCGAGTGTCGTCAGCGTACCTTCCTCAACTGGTGACAAGCGCGACGTCCGGTTTGCCAAGGAACCAACCTTCCTCAACACGTCCATCATCAATCCGGCAGACACCTTGGCTAAGGTCATCGCCGCCATTGACGAGTTCCCGATACCTCGAAGCCGCCGCATCCCTCTTGCCGTCATTCGCAAGGCTGTCACGAGCCTCCTGCTGCCCAAGATTCGCGGCATCCTCAGCCTCCACCCGATGCCCCTCTACATGGCTGACGAGGTTGATCAAGTTCTGGCCCGCAAAATCCACGACGCTCTCGGAGTTCCCTACCGCAACACCACTGCGCTGTTCCTCCCGGTCACACAGCTAGGCTTTGATCTGCCATCGATCTACCGCCTGAATGCTGAGATCGTCATCGACAGGGTGATGCGCTCGCTGAACCATCCATTGGAGCCGTTCTCCAAGGTGGCGTGGACCACTTGGCACAACATCAATTGCCAAGCCCACAATTGCGCCAACGCATTCTTCCTGCCGCCGCAGGAGCAGCCGCTGTTGCAGCAGCGTACAGCGCCGGCCCGGCGCCTCGACTCTGTCGCGATCGCGAAGGCCCAGGAGAAGTGGGAAAGAGCGCCGCGTCTCGTTCCCCAATCATGGAGCGCCGCTCGCAACGCATGCGCTCTCGGGGCATTTCACATTGTGCCGACCACCGACCAAGGGCTGGCCCAGGCTCGACCGATCCATGTCGTCAATGCGGCAGAGTATTCAACTGAGCAACCGCCCCCTGCACCGTTCATAAGGGACAACATGTTCCCCCGAACTGGTGATTGGAATGACCTCCCATTCACCGAATGGGCTCCAAAGGTCATTGCCGCCATTGCCTCCGACTGGCGCAGGTTCGGTGGACGTTGGGGAGAAGAGCTGACCAACGTGGTCGGCATCGACAGGTTCCGCGTTTGGATGGAGAAGTTCAGCATCGACCAGCTTGTCGGCCCAGATCCGAGCTGTATGGATCCTCGCTCTCTCCGACGGGAGACGTACACAAGCCTCGTCTCTCGCGCATTCGATGATATCCTTCCGGTCGACGACATCGAGACCGCTGATGGAACCTATGCTACGGACGGGAGCTGCCACCAGTCCGAGATCGTTCCGGAGTCAACGACCGCTGCCGTTGTAGGGAGCGGCGTGGCCGTCGTGAAGCTCTCCAAGCAGCAGAAGACCTCCTCTTACGACGGAGAACTGCTTGCCGTCGCTCTCGCTCTCCAGCATGCCCGTGAACAGACGCCCGCTCTGAAGACTGTCCACATCATCTCAGACAGTCTCAACACTATCAGCGCGGTGAATTCACGCATGGAACGCGGACCCACACCTCCAGGTCACACTTGGAAGTCGAGACCAGCGGCAGAAGCCTACAGATGGCTGATGTCCGAAGTCGATCTCGCGCGCCAGCGCGGAGTGACAATCGTGATGACGCATGTTCGAGCGCACACCAACTCGAACACGACCGCCCACCGACTGAACGCATCAGCTGATCAACTGGCGACGCATGGCCACAGCGCAGCAGTCGGCAAAAAGCTTCCTCCTCTGACTGCTTGGATGCCTCGCGTAGTTGCATGGTCGGGGGAGAGTGGTTACATTCCCGGCACGTGGAAGAAGGTGCTCCGTGGCAATCTCAGGAAGCATCAATGGCTCTGGCTGCCCGAGAAGGAGCAGCAGGTGTTCCTCGCCGAGAACGATCCTTCCTCGCCTATCTCCTCCTACTGGTACACGCGCGACACCAAGGGGGTAGTGGCGCGCACGCAACTGCTCACACGCCTGCGCGAGTTCCCCACGGGTCATCATCAACACACTCGCAAACTTGGCAGTGCGAACTGTCCGTTTTGCCCCGAGCCAGAGCAAACCGACTCCCACTTGTTTGCGCAGTGTCCCCATTTTGCCACAGCTCGCACGAAGGCGATCGAGGGAGCAGTGGCGAAGGAGACCAAGCTGAAGCGGAAGAAGATGCGCAAGGGCCCTCAGTCCGAACACGGTTCTGGCGTTGCCTCGCAGCAGGACGCCACTCTCCCGAGCTCCGGTACACGGCAACAGTCGCAGTCGCAGGTTGGCGACCCCCAGATCCAGAGCAGCGGCGGAGCTGTTGATCCCCAGGACTCGCAGACCACCCCCGAGAGCGCGACAGAGAAGGAGCGCCAGACTCACGAGCCCGACACTGAGACTGAGTCGCCGGACGACGAGAACATGGCCGAGTTCCGCCGCTACCTCACCGACATGTTCGCCGCAGACAGCGGCGTGGCGTGGTGGCAGGGGCGAACTCTCAGCCCGACCGGGTATGCCGTCGCGCCGTCGCAAGTATCAACCGCGCACGACTGCGCCGCCATCCTGACTGCCGATATAGGACGCGTTGCTTTCCAGGAGTTAGCTGAGCGGAAGAAGAAGAACAAGGAGACGACGGTCGCGAAGCAGGTGGAGGAGACCAGCGATCAAGAGGAAGAAGGGTAGCCGCAGCGGCGTCGAGGTTTGCTGTGATTGTAGTTCGAGACCAAGCTGTTCCGTTCGCTTTGATTCAGTACAACGTTGACTAGAGCATGTCACTTCTGTTGCATACGCCGCTTCGGTGCCCCAGGAGCATCTAACGAGATGGTATTGCACTGTTGTGAGTGAAAGAGGTGGTCGGGGTGCGCCAAGGATGGAGTGAACGAAGGCCGGGAATCTGAATCTGGTCCCATGTCTCTCCAGCGATAGAATCCGCAGATAAGGGCTAAGGCCCCGCCCAAATCCAACCAGGTCGCACGCCCGCGTCGTTCACCGATCATAGTGCTCCTTCTGATTCTCAACATACTGCCCAATGCACACACGGGCCAAGAATGTTCGAATCTCCCCCAATCTTTGGCGCCTCCATCACAGGTGAAACACACAAACTTTTTTGTCACACGACAAGCCGTCCCATCATGTACTGGTTCCTGTGGGTTGCCTGCACCTATCACGCGGCGACATTGAACGCACTTGGTGTCCGGGGAGCCCGTTACCCGCTGTTGGGTTCATTTAGGGGCAGGCAGTGTTAGTGGGGCACAGCGCTGTGAGCACGCCATCGAACTGGATCTGGATACATAGTAGACAACATGGATGAGCGTCGCTCATTGAACTGGAACAGAATCGGGTACACATCGTGGATCAACGTTCGTAAGATTGCCGCGAGGCGAATAGGGATGATGGTCGCGTTCGCGCTGGGAAATGATGTCCTCCTTCTGTCATGCCACAGTGTCGAGCAACGAGTTCACGGACGGAACGGCAGCTGGCAGGTCAAGCGCTGCGATGCTTCTTGATTGGGGAGCCGGGAAGCGGACTGGGCTCATCTCGGCTAGGGGAGC
Organism: Trichosporon asahii var. asahii CBS 2479; assembly: GCF_000293215.1. NCBI lineage: Eukaryota > Fungi > Basidiomycota > Tremellomycetes > Trichosporonales > Trichosporonaceae > Trichosporon > Trichosporon asahii. Next base: position 559,963 of record NW_014040850.1, read on the forward strand.
GAGTCGTGAGATCGACAGCGGGCAACTGGGCGGGTGGCTGCCCTGGTTCGGCTAATGGCGGCGAAGGCAGCTGGGTTGTACTTGTAGCTGAGGCAGCTCTTGCGGCTCCTCCTGCGAGCGCGCCAGCGACGCCCCCGTCAGCTGTTCCGACCGCGCTAGACGAGCCAAAGGCGAGGCTTTCACTCATTTGGGTAGTCGGCATAGTCAATCCGAGACCAGTGTGATCGTTGAGGGAGATCTTGCTGTTGCGCTGCTTCTCGAGCATGCTGAGCGTGCCATGGATACCTTTGACGGTCTCGAGCAACTTGGACTTTTGCTGCTTAGCGACCGCAATGCGCTCCTTGAGCTCAGCGACGAGAGGAGAGTCACTCGGCAACGCGGCAACGACACGCTGTGAGAAGTCCACCTCGCGTTGTATCGACCGAATTTCCATCTCGGTGCCGACCATGCGCAAGGTTTCAGCTGTAACCTCGGCGTCACAATCGACTGCGTGCCGTGCCTGAGCGAAGAATTGCCGCATGTTGCCGTACAGGTCCCTGGCGAACGTACAGAAGTTGTTGACCATGCGATTGACATTGGACGAGACATGCTCCACGCGAACTTGAAGCTTACCGAACGCTGCCGAAAGACCGTCGATGGCGTCCTTGATCTGCAGGAGCTGGCCGTCGCGCTCCTCCTCTTTAGCCTTAGCCAAGAGACACGCGGACGCCGCCAGAGCAACCGCGTTTGCGTGATACGCGAATTCCCACGGGTCGCCGCTCAGTGGTTTTTGTGCGGTCATCCACTTCGCCAGGCCCATAGAACTGGGTACGGCGAACGCGTTGCCATGCAAGGTGCCCACCTTGACGCCAGGTCGAATATCAAGCAGCGTTTCCGTCATCTTGTAGTACCCGTTGTACTGGCCCACCCAGTACATGAGCTCGTTCTTCAAGAGGTCGGCGGGGACCCCTCCTTGACCAAGAGCGACCAGGGTCGCTGGATGGTCGATCGGCAGGACCCTTGGAGACGGGCGGAACGTGACGCGGAACGGCATGCCAAAAAACTTTTGACCGCCGGCTTGCTTCATTGTCTGCTCGACCTCGGTCTTCAGCAGCGCAATCGTCGCGGGGTCGTGGAACGTAACGGTGACGCATCTAGGGCCAGCTTGGACGCCCTTCCCGAACCCTGATGTCCTGATATCCAGGAACTTGGTTTTCCGACCATCTACAACTGACCCGCACAGTGCGCACGTGGCCCTTCTCGTTGAACGTCACAGGCGTGATCTCCAACTCCGACACCGACAAGCGTCCATCCTCTTGCTTCAGCGTCTTGAGTCGGCTCTTGACCTGTTCGATGCCAGTGTCCTTCTTGTTCTCGGACTGGGAGAAAACGGTCAGGGCTATGGGCGTGTCCCTTTCCCACACTCCATTCCTCATCCGCGACGGAGTGGAGTACTGAATCGGGGTGGGCGGCTTGCCCTTCACGAGGGAGCCCGGTTGGGCACCTGAAGCTGGTACCCTGGACATGTCCGTGGGGGCGAGGAGGCAGCGTCAGTGAAGTTGAGACTGAGACGAGCTGATGGGACAAGCGAGCGGTGACTGCGTTGAGGAAGGCGAGGAAGACCAGGAGTAAGTGCGACGGTGGCGGACAGTGGGTGGCGTTTTGTACGTTAGCGCGCGGAGAGATTGTCGAAGTGAGAGGCTTTGCGCGCTGCTGTGGGAGCGAGTGAGAGAGAAACGCGTGGGGTGAGGCGAAAGTTCAGATGTTGAATCCTCGTCCTGCTGCTTTCCTGTACTGCTGTCAACGATACCGTTGAGCGGATGCCTGCGGGTGATGTAAGCTGTAGGTGCACTGCCTGATCTGAGCTCTGGTCGCGAGGGACGAAGGCCACTGGCGTGCATCGCGTGAGCTAGGCCGCAGACCCTAGTACAGGGCGGCCGCGGACGATGAGCCCACGCTCCCGGCGATCAAATGCACCTCCGGTACACTAAACACACTAACGCTCCTTGAATTGTTGATACGGTTCCATTCCGACCAGCATGTGCTTTGGTCAGGGCACTAGTGATTGAGTACTGCAATTGGTATCGGCGTCCTCAGGCTGTGGAGGGAAGCCAGGGAAATCTGACAGGACGCCTCGTACACAGACCTGCTGTCAAATCGTATGCATCCTAGGCATCCCCCGCAAGCGCTGCACCATGAGCTCTGGCAGACAGCATGGGGTGCAATGCGGTGAGCCATGGATCGCGCCCAGCGTGCTTGTTTGTTTGGTTCCTCAGCCCCTGAGCTGCCCTGAGCTGCCCTGACCACCTGGTAGCAGCCACCTACGTCACTCTCAGCACTGCGCCCTCCTGAGCTCGCCGACGCGGACGACAGCTCAGCCTGGCCGTCGTGCCTCCGCTCGGCTCGCAGATCATCAAGCCCCAAGGTCCCAAGATCTGCGATTGCCAGGTTCGCCGTAACCGACGGCACAAGTCAGGGACTGAATGCTCTCGAACCCTAAGTCCCGGCGGAAGAGATGTCTAAAGTCGATCTGATTACAGCGATAACTCGGCAAATATTCATAGCGACCTGATCAGAGCAGCAGCATAAACGGAGTGCGCTTGAGGTAGCTTTCAGATGCTTTCCCGCAACAATGGTTGAGCAAAGAGCGGTTGGATTTCATTCACTGCAGTGGCTTCCGACTTCCGTCGTACCAAGTCCAGCATCATCTGAAACTTGAGGTACGATCCACAACAAAGACTCTACGCATTTCACTGATCAACGCCATAACAGCTCTAGACGGGCAGTGCATAGAGCCGGGCCAGAAGAATGCATATTGAGATCTGTGCTGAGCCGAAACTGAGAGTTCGGGCGAGTTGAGAATGTGAACGAAGAAACGAAGTGTGTGGGCGTCAAGCTCATCCGGCTAGCTCGTAGGGGGAGTCCGACCGTTGTATGTACATGTCTAGTTGAGGCCTGCAGACGCGCGGTACCGTCATGCAGTTCCTGCGCGGGGCGGCTGCAAGCGGTATGCGGAAAAGGCTCAGCCCAATTGCACACTGCTTGCACGTCGCGCGGAATTCGTGTGAGTACTTGTCAAAGGGCACCGAGTGGTAAAGGTTTGCCGGTGAGTGGGATTCGAGTGTCAGTTTAGAACTCGGCAGGGACGTCGGTGACTATGGGGGTGAGATGCTTGGAGGGACGAAGAGAATCAGAGCTTTTGCAGATGACGGCCATTGTGTCCACGATAAAACTCTACCCCTACGAGATGAGAGCGGTCTTATGCATGTGGGAGAGGTATCGAGGGTGCTGGAGGTACGTTTCATGACCTGGTCATGACTAACGCCAGCCAATCTCCGCACCCTCCTCGGGCGTTCCCGACGACTACTCGATTCTCTTCCCTCAGGCCGGTGGTACGACCCAGTTCGCCTCGGTTTTCCTGGGTCTGCTCGCCTACCGCCGCCTCAAGCATGCAGGTGACGTCCTACAAGCCCCCCCTCCCC